>NW_022589745.1:3564038-3674371 GCF_004348235.1 Phoca vitulina | reverse complement strand
AAAAAAAAAAAAAAAAAGAAAGTACCAGAACTTCTTGATCCGTTGGTGTGGAAATTACATTTCCCCTTCACACTGGAAGTCCTCCTAGGGGATTTAAAAACAAGTTAAATAGAAGGTAGAATAACAAAACTGGAAAAGAGACATAGATTTATTTAAATATGAACAGTTAATATTTTTAAATGTACTTTTTCCCCACAGAAGTCAAAGAAACTACCTTTAAATTAGCAAAATGAACATAAAAACAACAACTATAAAACTGAAGTCTTGTCATGTGTCTCCTTTAAAAGTGCCTCTTTATGAAATTAATTTATAGTATTTTGGATATTATAATAGTTTTTTATGACGTTTTATGCATTAAAAAATTCAATGTTACTCTAAAAAATGTTTTAAAATATATTTTAACTTAGTAAAGTTGGCATCGATGTAAATTAGCTTCAAGAGACACAAATCGTGTTTCATGTTTTTGCTTTTCAATCACACATCTTAGAGATATTTCTTGCCAGGGCTCCTAATATTAGAAGAACACATGGCCCCAAGTTCTAGTTAATAAGGGCACATGACCTGTATTCCTGTGCATTGAACATGTCCACGTCAACTCAGGGACACCGCTCCGAGGGGACGGTGGCAGGGACCACAGAGCCAGCACGCAGCAGGTGTTTAGAGGCTTGTCCTCTGACCGCCTTCAGCCAGGTAGGGAGACCACCTCACTCAGTCTTCCTGCAGCAAGCAGCCAGGTCCCAGGGGCTGTGCTCGAAGCCCCCAGCCTCCTCTCGGACCCCTGGGCTTGGCACAGAGGGAAGGGTGCCTCCCCCGGGAACAGCAGAAACACAGGGATTTTCTGGAGCCCTTTAGCTGAGAAGTGTTCCCGTGTGCCTCTCCTTGGGGTGGCTGCCCCAGAGAAGGCAGTCCGGAAGCTGATCCCTTTGAGACCAGCGCCTGAGGCCTCAGAGAGATCAGATTTCAGGATTTCGGTGCCGGCCGGGAAAGCCAGCACACACCCACAGGACGCTCGAGCAGTCGGGGAGGCCTGTGGGCTGAGAGCCTGCAGCTTCCACACCCGGGCCTCTGGAACCATTCTGAAATAAAGCTTTTGTGATTGAGCAAACTCGGGTTGCCTGGGTCTCTCTGTCCCTGTCTCACCACCCCCCTCCCTCCTTTCTCCCTCTCCCTCTGCTCCTTTCTCTCTCTCTCCCTCTTTCCTTCTCCCTGCCCGACTCCTGCTAGAATCTAAAGTGCCCCCCTAAATGTCTAGTGGGGATTTGGAGCCCAAGGCGCACAAAGAAACTGTCTTGTTTCTCCTTCTGAGATGTTAAAAGGATCGCTTTCCTCAGCCTCAGAGTATTCACAGCCCCCCCCCCCCCCGCTGCAGGGAAAGCAAGGTGCGCGTCTGGAGGGGGCACAGTTGGCCCGAATTTTAACGACGATTCAGAAACCCCTTCTCCAAAGCCCAGCTGCTCCAGGAGTCCCAGCAGGAAGGTGGCAGAACACAGCAGCCCCAAACCATGATGGCAGCTTAGCCCCTGGGCTTCTGGGCCACCCACCTCGTAGAAGCTTCCGGTACCGCTAAGTGAAAAAAGGCAAGCAACAAAATTCTACAGGTAGTGTGATGTCATTTTGCTCAGCACTTTACAGGAGAACTGGGGGCAAAAGTGACACGGGGACGTAGGACCAGGTGTAGAGAAGCTGCGGGAAGGACGTCCCCGGAGATTTTAGCCAAACTCCGGCCAGCTGGCTGGCTGGGCGGCCGGGGATGTTCATTTCTTTTTCCTCTGCTAAAAAGTACTTCTAAATATCCTGCTAATGTCAAAGTAAGTGTTTTGTGTTTTGGTTTATTTGTCAGTGAGTAGGACACAAAATTGCATTTCTAGAAAGAAGTGGAAGAAAAGAATAAAGACAGAAACACAGTAAGATGTCAGCAGTGGTTTCTCTGGGTGGTGAGTAGTCCGTAGACACATATTTTTTCTTAAGTTTCAATTCGGTACCGTATACATGCAACTGTTACAATGGAAGTGCATAAGGTTTACTACTGTTGGCTTTTTGTTTTGAGTCTCTAGGGAGAAAGACGAGGAGAAATTGCCTCTGAGCTTGAAGCAGAAGATTTGGTTTAGAGCTTAAGATACCATTCAGAATTAGGACTGGGGGCTGATAACAAGGAACTCCAGGTGGAGAAACCTGCACTTTTGTTTCCAGGTAAGCGTTTTCATTGGAATGACAATAAGGCCTTCCAGGGGAGGAGAGAAGAAGGGGTGTCTTGCTGATCCCAAGATCCTAACCTGAATAGCAAATGCAGAGCACACCTCCCCCACCTGAACTAAAAAGTGATGAAAAGAAGAAAGTCTTGAAATGAATGCCAATTAACCTCCATTAACATCATAAGTGGACATTAAAATATTCTGAAGCCTTAGATTGAATTAACAATTTCTCACTGAATTGATAAAGCCTCTTTGTATCTCTTTACTGATAGACTCTTTTCTCTCCTTCCTCGGTCCATGTGGAAAATCTCAGTGGGATATAAATAAAAGTGAAGGGATGACTTACCATTGCTATGTAATATGTGTGTGAAAGTCTACAAGCCCAGGAAAATTCAGGGATAAGATGCGTACTAGCCCAGTGTGCTCCTTCAAGCTGTTTGCTCCGCTGGAGGTGTTCTCAAGGGTCGATAAGGAAGTTTTCTTTTAAGTGAAGTGTATTTTTGTTCCAGGGAATCAAATCTAGCCGATTGGATATATTATATAATTATTTAATATATTAAATGTTCTATGAATATTTACATACATGTGTAAATACAAGTGACTCTAATACATGCTAATACTTAATACGTATAATTTCTATAATATAGTAATATATAATATATAAATAATATCTATTACATAGCAATATAATACATAAATATATATTATATATATATTATATATATATATTGTATCTCTCTTTCCAGAAAAACTGTCATTCTTAATAGGTGTTTGTACTTTTAACTTGAGGCTTTATTCAAAGTTACAGCCCATACCCTAAAATAATGCATGTCAATTTAAAAAGATAAAATTGCCTCCTGAAGAAGTCAGCACCTGCGTTTTCATAAACTGGGGGCTGTGAGTACAAGCTATGATCATTATCTAGTCTGGGAAGAGAAAACTGTGGCTCGATTAGAATATCTATCGACAAGTCTGTGGTGGCCAAGATCTCCAACTACATTTACTTAAATTTCCATGTGAGGCCTTTCAAAATCAGTCCCGAAAGATCAATAAATGAAGACCCCTCACTCGGGGTGACATTAGCATTTGGAATTCCAGAGAAAACCAAAAAATTTTAAAAATGTATCTCCCAGGAGCTCCGCTCATACTGTGGGCAACATCTTTGGAGCTCGCCGCCAACAAGAAAGATTTCCTCTCTCTATTTGCTCTGATGAAAGTAAACGTTCCCGCCAGGGCCGCTCACCAGGCTCAGGCATATAAAAGCGGCTCCGGGTCAGCGCATAAGAATGAGAAGGAAAACTATTTAGAAAGCCTTGCTTCAGAGCTCGGTTTTCTTTTATCTTTTGCTTTTAAACTTTAAATTCAGGAGAACAATGCCTTGTGTCTGAAATGTATCTAATGCATACCTGTTTATGGGGCTTTCCTATTCTCCGGACCTCTGCCCTCGGTCTCAGCTTCTGCCCCAGACTGTGTTCTGGACTCAGTGAGAACGGCCAAGTGGGGCCCTACGAGAAAACCTTGCTTTTGAAAGGAGGGGAAATAACTTGTCATCACAAAAGCAGGAATAACTTTGTATTGGGGCTTATTCCTCATTTATGCTTATATTCAGGGGATTTCATAAATTCTTAGATTTGAAAAGCAACCTGGAAATCCTCCTTCTCTCTCTCTCTAGCTCTCTCTTTTCTGTAGAAGCTGCAGATAGGTCAAGTGAGTAACCAGTGACACTAAGAACAAAATCGCCTAACCTGGGACCCGGTTACCACTTAGCCGCCTCTCGCAAACCGATTCCTTTTAGTAGACTATGGCTTCGGATCAGGTCTGTTTTTCATTAGCTTGCAGTGTTAACAATGATAACTGTGGACCCTGCTTCTCGAATTATTCCAGTGCCGTGGACTCGGGTCCTGAAGCCTGAGGCCTCTGGTTCGCCTTCAACATTTGGTCTATCCACTATAAGCTTTTCTTTATTACATGGTCTAGGGAAAAAAAAAAAAAAATGTCTCCCATAAAAAGAAGTTTCTTTCAGTTAGAGTCAAAAAGATCTGAGATAAGAAAGTGGACGTTAGATATTTGGAGAGAGACATACGGTTTAGGGGCAAGTCTTTCCCCCAGGAGCCCAACTACTTCCCTGTAACATAGGGATGAAAACAGCTTCACGAGGAAGGGTCTGGCTAGAGTATCTACCACGTCCAAATCTGGATGCGCCGTCTGGGCAGATTTCGTTAGGTGAGAAGGGTAGCATAATATGAATAAAATACGATTTCTGCCATGGGGAAAAATGAGGTAAGTGATGTCAACTAGCGTACGTGGTCATAATAAGGTTTTGTAATCAATGAGGGAAAAGAGAGCTTTCTGACTTAGAAGAAACGTCTACAGTCTGCATTGTTTGTTGTCTACTCAACCGACCAGTGGGGCCAATGGGGCCAATGTCTATGAGACACCACAGGTCTGATCCATACGTGATGCATGTTACTGATGTTATCATCCGTACTGTTATTATAAATTACAATGTGAGGGTTTAGGAAATCACCTCTGCCAGGGGTCTTGAGAGATGGCTTATTTCAGTGTACCCTAAAGAAGAGCCTGGAGACTTCACCTTGGGTCACGGGACAGTGCAAAATACTGCCTTTTCGTCTTTGGTAGAGATTAACTCCCAACACAAACTAAAGCAGCTCCACCCTACATCCAGAACCGTACCCAGCAGGGAAAGGGGACGGAGAACTAAAGTTCTACACACATGCGATTATGATCTATGTGGGAAACTTTGAAGAAATGAGCTACGTTTAAGCCACATAGAGTTTTGATTATGAAAAAAACCTTTTCATATGGTTTTGTAAAGATAGTCTGTTTCACTTAATATAAATCAAATGTTGGGGGGTGGAGGAGGAAAATGGCACTCAGTGTTTACCGATGAGAGTGAGTTCCCTGCCTGCCCAGAGAGAGGACCTTCCTCTAGTTTATGAACATATATTTCCTTTAAGATGTCAGCTTACAGGCAGGGTTAGAAGTTCCGAGAGACAAGAGGGGAGAGACGCAGATGAATCCCACCATACCATGAGTCATGAGCCACTGGTGAGGAAGGGGCTGCAGTGGTGAGGGGGTAGGGGCAGTTCCAGAGGCGCCTTCCTTTCGGGAGCTGAGGGCCCTGCCTGTGTCCCCAGACAGCTTGAGAATGTTCCAACAAAGCAAAACCTAAAAAGTGAGGCCTCAGACCTCTTCCCTTCAGCAACACAGCTCTTAAATTACCAAAGAATAATTTGTAAGCCTTGCTTTAACCTATGCATGATTTGTTTTTACAAAAATGCTCTGGTTCTTCATATATGTCATCTATTCTTTTTAAGATACAGCCTTAAAAGATAGACACACAGACCATTAGGCTATTTGTTCTTCATTCAACAAATATCGGAGTGCCTTCAATGTCTATGAGGATATGTATCATCATCTCGTTCTTCCAAGACACCGACCCCTAAAGTGAGTCTCACTTAGGGGCTGCAGACAGCCTGCCCAGCTGTGATGGGATCTAGTTAACAGCAGGAGGTGACCAGGGCTTTGGTGGACACCTTGCATAAGTAAGATGAGGTCCAGGTGTCAAGCACAGAAAATACCAAGCAATTCTTATAACTCCCTACAGCCCTGACCACTTCTGGAAGGTACTTTGTCTGCTTTTCCAGGCGACCAACCGGTCATTGCGTGATATTTCCCAGTGAACCTGATTACTTGGCTCTGTCTTGCCCAATAATCCTGTCTTTTAGGTCAGGAGCTGAATCTGCGGCCTGTTTATTGCTTCCTCTTCTGTCACTTGGGATGGCTGAGAATTCGCAGGGACAGAGAACGTGGGGGTCTGGGGCTGTGGGGGAGTGGAAGAATGGGTAGGGGAAGACAGAACAGGCTTGACTCACAGTCCTTGATCTCACGATGCTTATAATCGAGTGGGAAGACAAAACTGGGACATGAACAACAGTTAAATGGCAGTAAATATCCACATATATCATCCAGTGTTAAGTGGGTGGTAAGCGCAGGAAGGCTTGCATGCTTTACACATCTCATTTAAACTCACAAGAAAACCTTTGAAGCACAAGTTGCTACCCTTCTTTTTGATGGAGGTCTCTGCTCTTCCTTTCTCCCATGCCCCTGCCTTCTTCCCCCCCCTTCCTCTATGCACACAGAGAAAATGAATGACCAAAGCATGTCCAAACCTCCATTTGTCTGACTGACTTCCCAGCCTGAAGGCTTTCCTTCACTGCACATCCCATATCTATGGGGCATCTTTCTGAGGTTGTGGCATGAATGCCTGAGTCTGGTGGAAGTTTGAAGATACAGGATGAATGCTGACAACACTGGGCGAGTCTGAGAAGTCTGGCTCACACTCTGTGACGTCCAACAACATCATGGGCTCCAGAAAGCAGAAACTCTGTGCACCAGCTCACAGCATTCGATAGCAGATAATCAGGGAATAGGAAGAAAGATTTCTGCATTCAGCTTTCGAAGTGGCTTTGGAAGTGACACGGTGGCTCTGCGTGGCTCTGAGTTCAGGCCACAGACTGTTCATCAGAATCAGTGTGAAGACATGTCCCAGATGTAGATTCCAAGGCCCACACTGGACCCAATGGACCAGACCCACCCAGAGGACATCCAGGAATTGTACTTGTATTTATTTATTTATTTTAGAGAGAGAATGAGAGAGAGGGTGAGCCGGGGGGTGGGGGTGGGAGGGGTGGGGGAGACCGGAGGGAGAGGGAGGGGGAAAGAACCTCAGGCAGATTCCCTGCTGAGTGTACAACCTGACCTGGTGCTTGATCTCACAACCCTGAGATCGTGACCTGAGTCTAAACCAAGAGTCAGGGGCGCCTGGGGGGCTCAGTCGGTTAAGCGACTGCCTTCGGCTCAGGTCATGATCCTGGAGTCCTGGGATCGAGTCCCGCATTGGGCTTCCTGCTCAGCAGGGGGTCTGCTTCTCCCTCTGACCCTCCCCCCTCTCATGCTCGCTCTATCTCATTCTCTCTCTCAAATAAATAAATAAAATCTTAAAAAAAATATATATATATATAAATAAATAAATAAATAAATAAATAAATAAACCAAGAGTCAGAGGCCTAACTGACTGAGCCACCCAGGCGCCCCTAGGAATTGTACATTTTAATAAGCTTCCCAACTGATTTTTAAGTACTCTAAGTTCAAGAACAGTTGAATGGGAAACATGTGTTGGTGTAGCCGGGTCTAAATGATTTAGTGAGCGTTCACCTGATGCACTGTCACATTTAATCCTCTCAACAGCTTTATGATGGAGTTATATTTTTATCTCAACTTTACGGATGAGGATGATGAGGCCAGGCAAGGCCACGGACCAGCGCCCACTAGAGTCTTAGTTCAAAGTCAGGCGTCTGGCTTATCATCATCGTCCTATACTCTCTCCCAGGTGAAAGTTAAAACAAGAGAAGATCAGAAGCAGAATGAATTAGTAATTCCTTGAAGCAGATAAAAACTCCTCAATGTACTTCTGTTTATGTTTGTTTCTGACTCTAGTTATAAAATACTCCAGGTTAGTCACTCTATCCATGGACATGGGAGTCCTACAGGGAAACATCTGTGAACTGGGGGCCACAGTAGCTGCAACAACTGAGTCACGTTCTTCTCTAGACAAGCCACAGCCACCTAACTTAGAAAAAAGGAACAAGGAAAAGAAGCAAAATTTGAAATGAAAATGGCCTCCCACTAAAATCACACTCTAGAAATCTATTTCTTTCTGGGGAGAGAAAAATACACTGTTGCATTTGCGTCGGCTTATAGACCAGAAATTATTGCAGAAGATTGATTCACTTTTTTTTTTTTTTCAATGTCATGCTGTGGCCTGTGGGTCACATTTGGGGAAGTTCATGGTCTCATTCATTCAGTGGAAACCTTCTGAAGCCCCACTTCATGGCAGGCACCTCTCTTGACAACTTTCAACACTATGGATCAAGTTTCAAAACAAGTCAGAAGTTAAAGAAATTTACACAATCAACTTCTCAAGCAAAAACTGCAGGATGTAAAACTATGTCCCCTCA
Organism: Phoca vitulina; assembly: GCF_004348235.1. NCBI lineage: Eukaryota > Metazoa > Chordata > Mammalia > Carnivora > Phocidae > Phoca > Phoca vitulina. The sequence continues at coordinate 3,666,138 of NW_022589745.1, read as the reverse complement.
TTTTTATAGTCAGGCCAGGAACATCTTAATTAGTGATGTTGAACCTAAAAACAGCATCGATGAGCAACTAGAGGAACGGATAGTTAAAGAGCGGAGATGGTCCTATATTCAAGTACTGCAATGACTATTCTGGAAACTAGGGATGTTAGGGAGGGAGCCATTTGAGCTGCCCTCAAAGGGGATTTGTGTCACGTATGGAGTGGCAGTGTAGACAGGAAAGGCTCCCACAGGGAGATGATTCTGGAGAAGGTACCTGGAAAAAGAGTGGCTTGCTCTCCCCAGGTGGCTGGCTTGCAAGGTTTAGAGGGAGCAGAGCGGAGACTGGAGGTCCCATGCAGGCAGACAACACGGGGGAGGGGTGTTTGTCCAGAGCACTGGAAAGCAGGTGGAGCAGGAGACCCCAACCAGGGGGTAATAGCAGCCAGCTAGACTGGACACAAGAGGAGGCAGAGAGGGAGTCATGGACGGCTGTGTGTCCCGCCAAGGAATTTAGACTTTTGCCTGCAGGCAGTCGGGAGCCATTGAAGGTGCACCACAGAGCTACAGATCTTGAGCAAGTCCTACCTTTGTCAAGACTTCATGCTGTCCCTCCTAAGCAGCTCGGACACAGGCCACAGGCACAGCCCAGGAATCAACCACATCCAGTCAATCAATCAATCAATCAATCAATAAGAGCCAGGAGGTGGTAAAGTGGGAATGATCACCCATGATGCCCTCTGAACAGAAGGGGTCCTTCATCCTTGGACTCACATTTTAGTTCCATCACAAAGCCAAGGCTGTCCATTTGCTTCCAGTCCCTCTCCTTGAGGACAGACTGAGGCTACCGAGGTATATTTCAATCCTGAGTATTGTCAAGTTTCTTTTTAGCGGGAGAAATTCTCAAGGACTTCCTTGCTAACCTAAGTAAATTTCTTAGCTTGTACTCTGTAGAGTAACAAACCTAGGATCATCTAGGTAGCTCAATGGCTACAGTGTTACCAAACTATGGAACATTTACATGTTAAATACCAGAAAGCAATAAAACTGATACAATACCACTCAGATCAGCAAACCTAATCAAAAGGGATGTTATGCTGAAATAAAAATGCCAAACTGGGGTTTTGTAGAAATAGTACGTTTTGATAGTTCTCTTGTTGTCCCATTTATTCTTGTGATTTCTGGTGTGATGGGGTCTATTTAAGTCATTGTCAAATTCACACAACTATGAGGTTGTTGTGAAATATATAAATCAGGGTGGATGCAGCTTTTGTAGGGCCTGAAGCTAATAACATTTGGGGGAGGGGGCTTATTTAAGGACACCAATACAGCACTGTGAATACTGAATTGCTAGTTTCCCTCCCAGGTCAGGGGAAGGCCTGAGGCTTAGGCCCTGTTGCTTCACAATAAACCCATTTCTGTGTAAGGGACCCCAAATCAGAACATAGCAACTGCTCAATAAGAATTAGTTTCCGTTGACTTGCCTTGAAATCCAGCAAATTCTTTGCTCCGGATGACATCCCAGGGGCTACCATTTGGTCTGTGCCCCCTTCCCTTAGGAATACCCTCTAAATAGGTAGTTGTTCAGCCAGAGTTCTTAAGGTCTCATGTATAAAACAGTTCAACTATTTAGAGTGAAATGACCTAGTAAATCAAAGTGGTCAATACGACCGAAAAATCCGTCCGCGTTTCCTGAAAGCAGCCCATCCAGTCCCAGCGAGTGAGCTGGTTTGGCGTGTAGGCGCCATCTGTCTTGGAAAATGCGTCCTTGATGTCTTCATTGGTTTTCCCCCACTGCTGTGACCTTGGCCGCCATCAGATATCTGCAGATGGATTTACTCCAGAGCTGCGAACGAGGAGGTGTCAGGACTCGGATTCATGTTGACATCCATGTGTCTGACAGGCGTAGCCCTGGGGTCCTGGTTTCATTTTAATGGTACCGCTTTGGTTATAAATAAAATATGGATTTGCACATTTTAGGGCCATCAGGAAGGAGTCAATAGAAGCTGAAGCAGAAAGCTATGTCTGAGAGCCTACATGACGCCCCACTTGTAAGCTAAGCAAACATGTAGGTCGTCGTCAACATTCTAGGTGCACAAGTCAGCTGCTCTGCCCTCCTGCCGAGCCCCAGTGCTCAGCAGACTGGGCAGGGAGGAGGTGCCCTCAGTGGTCCTTAGGGACACAGGAGAAAAGGGGGCTTTTCTTTGTTTGGAGTCCACCAAAAAATGCCTTTCAATGCCAACCTTGCAAGTTCACAGAGAAGGTACATGTTTTCCAGGTCTCTCTCTTTCTTTCAAGTGTTCTCTCCACATAGAGGATATGGAAAAGGAGAAAGCTCTCTAGGTGAAGGTTCAGCTTGCAGAAGTGCAGAATGCTGGAGGTCCAACCGGTGCCAGGAGAATCCGCTGGAATCCAGAAGCATAATAAATAGAGCAGGAGACGGTCGGTTCTGCAGCCGCAGAGGACAAGCTCTGGATCCAAGGGTGTCATCGACATAGAAAGCCAAAGAACAGCAGAGAAGGGCTGAAGTGTTCATAAAATGGGGAAAATAAAGACAGGAATAAGAAGCTGGTGGGAGAGAGGAGAAAAGAAAGGACAAGAAGAAAAAGAAAGAAAGCCCTCAAATGAGCCACAAAGACAGAAAAGGAACAGGGGAGAATTGATTATGAAAAAGCATTTATAGACATCTTATGCTGGAGCACTGGTGCAAAGAAAGAATTCCAAGTTAGATAATTTTTAATAATCGCATCGGTTCTAAGCGACGTGCTCTGGAAACCACAGTGGGAATGTTCTCTAAAATCAGGCTGCCTGTTTTCCCAGGTTCCTGGACCACCTTTTCTTTCTGAGGTAGGGCTGGGGCCCTGGGGCCCGGGGGGTAGGGGGACAGTTGTTTGCTTGTGAGCTTGTTTGGTTTTGGACAGACATGAGAGAAGAAAGGAGAATGTTGAGAGGATTTAATTTAACGGGCCTGGGTAGATTACTGCGTTTTCAATTTTTTTTTCTTTTGCAACTATTTAAAGATAATAATAAAAAAAAAAATCAAAGAGATTCCACACTCCTTCCCACTGCCACTCTGAAAGATTAAATCATGTTTCTCAGAGATGAATACATTCAATTTCACCCTGGGAAGAAAAAAAAATCAGCTTTTTGCATGAACAATAACGAAACAATTTTATAAAGTACTGAGATGTTTAATATTGAATAAATACTTAAAACAATCATCTTTCTGTATTGCATATGTAAGCACACATAAAACATTTATACCCTGGTCTGTTTATATCCAACATAATCTATCTGATAAATGTGATTTACGGGGGGCAAGGAGTTATCTACCTGCGCGTGACCACTATTATGCTTAAAAAGGTGGCTGGTCTGGTCACAGGCTTCTGATAATGAATTGCATAAAACAAGGATTAACTCATTGTTCACTGCTTTATCTCAAACTAAACAGACTGCAGAAGCATTTGCATTTCAAAACAGGGATTTACTCAAAATATTCAGATAAGCTGGAGAACACCTGCTTTTTAGCCTTTGCAAATAATATCTGTGCATTTTTCCTAGAAGGCAGTCCAGGCCTATCTGATCATCAAGTAAATGATGCGTGTGCCTGAAGAGGTAGAGGAGAGAAATTCGTGGGGGCAGCGGGTGTTGAGTGGAGAGCAGAAAGATGTGAAATGAGAGACCAGTGTAGGGAGGATGGTTTGGTGACTTATCAGAGCGTTAGAATCTCTGCCCTGTGTCGGCCGCACGTGTGTTCGCTGCTTAGCTGGTCTGCCCGCCGCAGAGGAGGCAGGGGAAGCGGGTGGCGTGCGCGTGGGGCGCCTGGCCTGGGCTCCGTCAGGGCCGCGTGGTCAATGCCCTGCCACCCTGGCGCCCCTCCAGGCGAGCGGGGCCTGTGCGTGCCACGCACACTCAGCTAGCAGGTGCCGCCCAAGCCTGTCTGGTTCTTGCCCGTCTCCTTCAGCCTCCCCTGGGGTCTGCAGTCCCGGGGGCCTCAGCATTTGAAGGCTCCTGATGGCCCTGGACACAGGAGTGTCATTCCCGTGTCACCGGCCCTTCTATGCGATGGGGCACGCAGGGTGCGTGGTGCTGCTTGATGCCACGGACGTCCCGGGCCATGGTGCCCCGCCGCCGAGAAGCCTCAGCGAGTCAACCTGAGGCCTGTCCTTGAAGCAACTCATAGTCTCCAGGAAGGAACGAGACAGATTCAGAAATGACTACCTTTTAAACATTAAGCTACTGTAAATGTTGACATTACTTTGTCGCCCATCTTGGGACGACGTGACAAATGTCGCCCTTCTTTGCTCCTCAGTGAGGCTGACAGACCCACCTGGCAAGGGAAGAGCGTGGGCCAGGCCACCCGCCAGCGTGATGGGGGCAGACACAGGCAAGCCCCGCCGATCTGGGGTGTGAGTGTGACAAGCCCAGACGAGGCCACCAAAGGAGGCCTGGGGATGGGTTCTGATGGCCAAGCAAACCCGAGTGGTGAGAAGGGGTGTTTTAAGAAACAGAAACATAAACAAACGAAGGGCAGCAGGAAATGTTTGGAGAGCGGAGGCCCAGGTAAGTTGAATGTACCTTTTTTCCTCCCAGCTGAGGAAGAACAATCTTTTTAAAGAAGATTTACAATTTTTTAAAAATTTAATTCTTCATCCTCATTGAGTCACAGAATTTGAAAGTTTTGCACCCTACAAACCTGCACCACCAATTATAATTAGGATTGAAAATCATCTGCCCGTCGTTTCAAATGGCACTCACACACTCACACGAACACAGATGGGCCCTCACTCACACTCAGACACACACTCACACACACACACACACAGGGCACAGAAACACAGCCCTGGAGGCAGCGTCATTTGAAGGTAGGCAACTTGGTTTCTGTAGTTTTATACAATTTTCAAAGCAAATTAATTTAGCTTTTTCATAGCCACTCAAAAACACAGAACAAGGGATGTGAAATGCTTCTGCGAGGAGCGGGGGCGGGGGGCATGGCCTCTGCAGGCTGATGTTGGTGCTGTGAGTGACCCATGTACCTCCTAGGAATCGGGGTCTGCCTTCACGAACCTCCCTTTCTCCCCTATCAGCTAGGAGGGGCTTTGCCCACCCTGCTCTCCTCACGGGACAAATGAGCTGTTGTAAAATCACTCAGTCAACTTAACATATTAGAAGGACCAAGAGTGGGTATCATCATTTAACAGACCAAATATCAAACATTTAGGGGCGCCCTCTGTCCGTTGGGCCTAGGGTTAGGCCGCTTCTATATGCCACTTACTTCTTGTAGTAAACTTCAAAAACAAATGCAACTGTACTTTTACAAAGAAAGAAAGTCATTCCAATGTACACGGCACGCCATCATTCTGAGCTAAGACTGGACCCCAGCTCTGTCTCACTCAGGAGCACATACTTTGCTACATGATGCCTTATCAAACAGCAAAGGTGTTGAGTGGCAGAACTTATTTTAAACAGTGATAAGAAGTAAAAGATTTGCATGACCTTTTATATTGCAAGGAGAAAGGAGAATATCATTGTGCTCTTGTATTAAACCGCAATGTGTTCTTGCACACAGAGTGCAGGGTGGGTCTGGTTACCGTGCCCGGCAGTGTTTGTAGAGAAGGATCAGAGGCGATGCTCAAAATGCCAATGTCTTCAGAAGAAGACTAAGAGCCCTCCCACTGGCTAGCTATATGCCAGGCTCTGTGCCAAGTGCTATTCATACTCAACACTTTCATGCTCAAAAGGCTACGAGTAGCTGCCTACTCTTGTTACCCCCAATGCAGGCTGCAGAAGAGGGAATTCAGGTGGAGGGGTTGAACCATCTGCTCTCAGTTAGAGACCTACCTTGTGGTAGGTCAGGAGATGCTTGAGCCTGGCTCTTCTGGGTCCAGATGCCACATATTATGTTCCTTCACATGGGTGTCAGTTTCCTGGGACTTTCTGGACAAAGTACCACAACTGGGTGGCCTCAAACAACAAAACGTATATTCACTCACAATCTGGAGGCCAGAAGTCTAACACTAAGGAGTCAGAAGGGCCGTTCTTCCTCTAAAACCTGTAGAGAGGATCATTCCCAGACGTCTCCTAGTTTCTGGTGGCTTTCCAGCACCCCTTGGCCTTCCTTGGCTTGTAGCTACATCTCTTCAATCTGGGCCTCCAATCTGGGCCTCAGTTCTCATACGGGCTCTCCGTGTCTCTGACTTCACATGGCCACTTTATTGTAAGGACACCAGGCATATGGGAGTGGGGCCCACCCTACTCCAGCATGATAGAATCTTGACTAATTACACCTTCAAAAACCCTATTTCCAAATAAGCTCACATTCTGAGGTAGTGGAGGTTAGGACTGCAACCTGTCACTTTTTGGAAAACACAATTCAGCCCGTAACAACAGGATTTGCTTGCTACAGCTTATAGGACTCAGACCCACAGAGCTGATACTGGATATAAGTTCAATATAGATGAACTTCAAGAATGTCTAATTTCAGGTAGAAGGAAACTGAGACATATGGAGTCTCATTCACATTCGGTACCGGGCAGAGCATACAAAAATTAACATTTGCTTGATATTGCCTGAAATGAGCCTGGGACCAGTGACCTAGCCTCTCTTTCCTAATCTCTTATCGCCCTTCTTATTGGCCTGTCTCTTTTTGTCATCTCCCGAAGAGGAAAATTACTCCTTCTTTGGTTTTGTGCATCAGCACTTTCTACCATACTTGGTGGATGCTGGGTGCTCACTAAACACAGGTTTAGACCTGGCCAGGTTCATGGTGCCAAACATGAGCATGGACCCCAATGCGGATGTCCTTCAAGATAACTTTTTTTTTAATTGAAAGCCACTGCCACACTATTTCCCCCAATTATAATGGCTCACCACAAAAATTTTGGTGGGATGGGGAATTTTTCATAAGCCCCTCAGAGTCCCCTAAATATTTGTACCCTAACTCGGGTGCTGAGGTTGGCTCATACACAGCTAACAAGCTGCCGCTTCCTTGGCATCATTAGGCCTAAACGATGGAAGTGGAGAACTATATGCTATTTTTGGCATTCATGCAAATTAGGACCATTAGGACTATCTCATCCTCATTCTGGATATTAACAGAGTGGCCTTCGTTTCCTCAAGAGCCCTTGGATCTGGGGCTCAACCAAGAGCTTTGTCTTTTCAACCCCCCTGTGAAAACTTAAGGTAGAGTTAGGGCAATACAATCCAAATCATAGGATTTGGAACCGATTTTAAAGTGGTGCAGTGAGGCAGGGACCTTGGCTTTGCCATTCCACGGCCTTGGAGTAGAATGTCTGACAATGACATTCATGACCATCTCAGCAAGCACTTACTGGCAGCCACTTTCACATTTCCTTGACTTTGCGAGAGGTTCTTATTTCCCTTGATTATGCATAAGAACACATTTATTTTCATCTTATGTAAGGAATGCCATACAACATGCTAGGTGGGCACGATTCTAAGCACCTCCTTTGCTGGATGAGGAAACCTTGCTGGGTCTGTCCCATGCCCGGAGTAAGTCACAGAGATACAAATGATCCATCGGACCCAGTTTAACTTAGTTTTGACATAATAGTCAAACACAGATTTGGCTGTTTCAGCCCAAAAGAAGACAACCTCTTCTCCTCTCTAGGTTTTGGGTATCAGTCCCTTGCCCCAGCCCCCACGGCTGTGTGACAAACCTCCCCAAGGGTTCACAACTTCACTTTGCTGGTGAGTATGAATCTGCAATGTGGCTAGGGCTCAAGTGCGACAGCTCATTGGGGTATCAACTGGGGAGGTCTGCAGACCCCTCATTCACATGCCAAGGGTGACGCTGACTGTGGCTGAGTGTTAGGCCAGAACACCGCCATGTGACCTCTCTATGTGGTCCCAACTTCCCCCCAACATGGCAGTCAGTTTCTCAGGGTGAATGTGCTGGGAGAGAGAGCTTGGCTGGGGCCCATTGCCTTCAATAACCTAGCTTCAGCAGCCAAGAAGCCTGGGTTTTATTTATTTTTTATAAATGATTGGCGGGTCACAGAGGCCTGCCAATTTCAGTGGGAGAGGACATAAACTCCAACTCTTGATGGAGCACCTCAAGCCTCGGGGAAAACATGAGACTAGAAACATCTCTGTAGCTCTTTCAGGGAAATGCAGTCTCTCCCGCACCAGAAGTTCAAGTAAATATACCAGCTACGTAACCTTGCTTTTAGCCTCATTCACATTTAGACACAAGTCAAACACATCATTATTCTTTATTTATTTTTGGTGATTTTCCTATTATTTGTATTTTCCATCCACATGGAAAGATTCTTCTTTTTTATATGTAATCACCCTTGGATATCCTGTTCCGGCCTTCCATGCTACCTTCCTTTGCAAATCTCATGTGCATCAGAAACACTCTGACCTTCTGTTTCTCTAAACTTTCCCTTTCTCTCCATCTTCTTAATAATCACAAAATCTCAACAGAACTTTAGGTCGGGAACGTTTAGTGGCTGTGGAATCTGCCACTGAGACTTACAGATGGAAAGCCAAGTTTCCAAGAGAAGGATGCACGTAGCCAAGGGGGAAAATAATCAAGTTAGAGTTCGTATTTCCCAACACTGACATTGGAGTATCTGATAGACCCCTAATTTCCAACTTCCCTGTTGTAAACCAATGGTGACACTGGAATTTCTAAAGCTCCTTAAATCTATCTATTGTCTATCTATCTATCTATCTCTCACCCAATGCTCTACCTCAACCAAGAGTTTTATTGCAGTTTTTAGCACATGGCGTTCATATACACATGGGGAAGCAGTATTCCTTTGGTGATTCAGGAAGCACATTTAAAATACTTTAAAAACCTACCCATGGTGCGCACACATACACGCACCCCTCTATATTGCCAGGCAGGAAGTGAGAATGATTTCCCAAGACACATCGTCCTGTAAGACTCTGAGCACGATTGAATGCCGTATTCAGGTTTCGATGCTGTGATTTTCATGCTGCGGTCATATTACTCCGTTTCCTGCTGTGTTTTCGGCCCTCTGCGCTGACCTATGCAGGGATTTGCGGGGTGGGGTGATGAATGGGGGCATAGACCCGAAGAGGGTCCCTAAGTAGATGCCTTTCATCTCTGAGGAAGCAGAAACAAATGGTCTTCTCATCTCCTTGCTCCCTGGCTCTCTGTCTGCCTCACAGGAAATGCACGGTGACTTGGGCTGCAAGCTGCAAGGTTTTTATTTCCCAAGAGCTACCACAGACGCTTGTCTGGCCAGTGGAATGGAGCCTGCAGTGTGCTGGAATAAAGTGATTTAAAAATCATTTTCTAGTGCAGGGAAAATGTGGTGGCAAAGCTTCCAAATACAGCGACTTTGCACCTCCCCTCACCCCCTGCTTCCTCTCGGGGTCAGATTTCACACTTGCAGATTAAAATGCCAGCTCGATAGTCCCCTGCTCAGCTGCGCCATCCACTCCTTGGCTGGGGGAGCCCGAACTCGAGGCTCATGTGAAGCTGCCGTTCGAGGCAGGGGCTCACGGTTCTCTCTGCAGCCAGGCTGTGCGGGACGCTGGCCGGGCGTTTGGATTTAGTCGCACTGGGGTCCTCGGGTGCGTGTGCGCGGGGCGGGCGCTCATGCTCCACACCTCCTGGGTGTCCGGCAGGCTCCTCACCTGCCCGCATCTCTACACGCCTGAGCCCCGCGGAGTCCGTCGAGCCTTGTCCGGCCTGCATTTGTATTTTAGGACGTGTGTGGGTCCTCTTGCTAACACAGCTGCTTTCCTGACCCGAGAGAGCGGGACCTGAGAGGTCTGTCTTGACCTCTGATATGTCAAGGCAACCAGAAGCTGAGGGACCAAAGCAGCTGTGCTAACCCTCCCCTCTCCCCAGAGACAGCTTCCAGACGTGGATTCTAGAGCCGCCTACCTGCCAGGCTGCCAGGCTCTCCCAGATGGGCGTGTGTCCTCCCCTGAGGACAGGCTGCTTTGTCCTCAGAGGGCCGACGCGGGCGGTGGCCAGCACCATCTTCTGTGAGGCTGGGCCGCCCAAGGCTGATGGTGCTGGGGACAAGGCGGGCTTGAAGAGAGAGAGGATGAAGGAGCATGGAGAATGGGAAAACTGAGGGCACACCGGTCCTACAATAATGTGCTCTGGGGAACACAGTCAGCTTGCTGTCCTGCAAGGAGAAAAAAAAAAAATGCTTTTCTTAATGAGAAAACATCTTTAGAAATGTCTAAAAACGTCAAGTCAAAACATCCAAGTTTTGCAAACTGGCCAAACCAGAATCTTGAGAAAGATTCCCTTGCGTTTCCCCTTGGCTGAACCTGTGCCCTGTGGCCCGCAGGATCCCAGGCGGTGTTCAGACCCCTCTTGATGCCCCGCGGTGTCCAGGGTGAGGCTTTGAATTTCCACAGTGTTTTGACGGCCCCCTCTGTCTCCAAAATGTAATCTCATCCTGCCTGTTAAATTGTGGACTCCTGCAAAGTATTGCATCACAGTTGAAAAGTGGATCCCACTTGTTTGGTGATGTGCCTTTAGCTGCTTTCCCCCCAGCTTGCATGCTGGAGACAGAGCATGCTCACAAAAGGGGTCCCCGAAGAGCCTCAGCTGCAGCGCTGATGGACCTCACAGCAGAGAGGGCTGAATGATACCCTGGCGTCAGGGAGCGAGAACCCAAGCCCCACAGCGAACAGAGCGGCTGCCCTAGCAAGGCCATCGGAAGGGTGTCCGCACGCTGGGGCCCGGAGGCCAGCACACAGCCTCTCAGCACAACTCTGCGGCGGAGTGGTGACTTTTACCCAGCTTCGCCTCCGCCTGCTGCCTGGGAAGGCCGAGCACCCTGCTGGCCCATCCCCGGCCCTCCCAAACTGATACAGGAGCGAGAAGAAAGGGTTGGCAAACGTCCCCAGCCCTCCCCGCCCGGGCATTTGCCTCGGGGAGCAAGGTGTTGCTGCTGACAGAAGCAACTGGCTGGCTTCAGACACCGGTGCAAACCCCAGAGATCTCCCGGGAGCTAGGCCGTGTGTGTGTTTTCCCTATATTTGTTATTCTTTTCGCTGAAGAACACCCAGGTTAATTAAGGCCCAATTAAAGCACAATGATCTAGATCTTGTTCATTCCCGATTCATGAACAAATTAGCTGGTGGCCGGGGATCCCGATCTCACATTGCACGAAGGAAGAAGCGGTTTGCGGGCGGCTTTGGGTGTGGTACTACGCTAAAGAGATGCTTTAAAAAGCACCTGGCACTCAGGGACCTAGTCTTTATTTTTTTCTGTATCCAGGATTTCTAATTTGATAGCATTTTAAGTCGCAGCACCTGTAAACGGCTGATCCAAGGCCTGGCATCCTGGAACAGGGCTGGAAAGGGCTTGCAGAGGGACAGTCCAACACAGTCTCTCTGTGAAAGAGGAACAGGATTTGCCTGACTCATCCAGGTACTGTCTGTCCCACAAGTTCTGGGTGCGCTGCACCCAGGGGGGCGTCACTGACAGGCCCTTACAGCAGGGCCTGTCTCTTCTGTCATTTTCTACACAAAACGTCCCTGAACGAGTACTTAGAAACCTCTTTTCTACCAAAAATACGTTTATACACACCTATGCATAGATATGTATGTATATGCATATGTATAAGATATTTAAATACACTTTATTATATAGTAAATGTATAAATATATTTAAATTATATCTAGAATACAATAGGATTGGAATTCTTTGGCACAGAGAAAATAAAGGACAGGTTATTTTGTATTAGCTATATAGGCTCTATCATATATAAGTGCTTATATGTATATGTATAGTATTTTATGAGCAAGTAATTTCTCCCTCTTTGAGGAATTTTGGTGCAGAGGCTGCAAGAAAATGTATCACAAGCTGTGTATTTCGACAACGTTTAAAGAAAGTATGCTGCATTTTGGAATCCAAGATACATCTCGCTCACCTAGTATTTAAATACACTGTGATTTACACTGGGTCCAGAGACCACAGTAGTTACTACAAGGAGTAGCTCGCCACCAATGCTTCAATTTTCAGGGAGAAAATGATATTCTACAAGCATAACAGCCACTGATCTTCCAAATCCTAATCCCTGATTAGATAGGAGCCTGTCTCCTAGGAAATATGCAAATAGAGAGGAAAGAAAAAAAATCATTCTGCAGACTCAAGCTTAAAATATCACAAATGATCTAGTTTCACTAAAACAAAACAGAACAAAACAAAACAAAACAAAACAAAAAACCGATAGAAGGAATCCTATGAACACATATCCATGAGAACATCTCCCCTCTTATTTACTTATTTATTAACTTGCATTAGTCACTGAAATCCACCCCCCAGTGAGCGCGGGGCTCACGTAATCTGGACCTGATCTGCATCTCCAGACAATTGTGGCTGCCCCCAATGGCAGGATATAAAATTTGGCCCACCCCAATGACACACCACTAATTAAGCTGAGCTGCTGGTGTGGAGAGAACAATGATGTCGACATCTAGCCCTCAGGGGAGGGAGTTTCAAATCTCAGTCAACACCGTCCCCCAACTCAGGTCTTAAAGGGAAATGTGCCCACAAGCTTCTGCAAGTGGCACCCGCCAGGACAGGCCTTGCTTTGATTTTTAATAACTGTACTTAGCTGTCTGCATAATTTTAGGTGTGGGGGGGAAATGGTCACATGCAATATGCATGGGCAAATCTTCCTTCCTCTTGGAGGTGAAAGAGCCCAGAAGGAACACTGGGATGTTGTGGTTTGGGACCCCTGGGGCGGAAGAGAGCACTGCCCCCAGCCCCCACCCCAGCTGATCCCTGGGCTGCCCCGGGTGCACAGGGCTATCACCCAGCGAGACTTATGCAGCAAACCGTGCGGGACCCTGGCTCTTTCCGACTGCTGGTCCACAAACTTTTGAGGAAGACCCACTGTAGGGTTTATGAAGCATGCTAAACTGTCTCAGGAAAATGCATTCTCTGAACAAGGAAGCAGGAGGGGGCTTGGCAAAGTCTCAGAGGACATCCGGGTTCTCAGTCCTGAAGAAGTTGAGTGTCTATCATGTTGCTCACGCAAGACCAAGATGCATCTAATTCTTCCTCCAGGATTCCATCCTGTAATAATCAAAACAACTCCCAAGGTCTATTCTAGGAAGGGGTCTAACTGCTGGCTCTGTGAAGAGTCAGGATTTGGGAAAATAAAATCTTCCATTTTCAGCAGAAGGTTGTAATGCATGAATTTGCCAGTTTCTTGTTTCTTTCTTTACAATTAAAGGGCCAGTTTCTCAGAAAAAAGAAAATAACAAAACATGGAATGAATGCTGATTACTATTCTGGATTTGTCTAAGTCCCATTGGGAGAGTTTCTTATGCAGATCAAGAGCAGCATATGCTGCAAGATATTAAAAACTAGATTAAATAGTAATGTAAAAACACATGAATATTAGTGTATATATTACAAGGGCCTGGGGCTGTGAAATTTATTTTTTATTAAAAAATGTTGATATGAGGACAGTATCCAAAACCAGCACCTTCATGGACGAACTAAGAATTTAATTAGCAAAGTACAAGCATATGTAGATGATAAGCCCATAGATGCCGCCATATGCATATGTAATTTCACGTATATGCACACAGATACATTCTCATTTTACTTCCTCATGTACGTAAGTTGTAAAGTAAGTAGATCGTGCCAGCTAAGTTACTGCCCCCAACCGATCTGATAGGATGTTGAGATTCCTTCTTTCCATTTTCGTCCCCTCTCCCTCCAATAATAATTATCTAATACGTGCCAGACATAGAGCACATGTAGTGTATTAGGAGATCTAAAAACGATTGTTCTCATTCAGTCTATAGTGTAAACAACAGACAATAATACAAAGACCATGAAACAGCATGCTTGCACAGATGCACAGACATTTTTAGTGTGACGGCATAAAACAAAAGGTAGCATCACATAGGATTTGGAATCAGAAGTTCTGGGTTCAGATCTCATCTCTGCCGCCAGCTTCCTGGATAAACTTCGTGAGCTGAATTTTCTTCCTGAGAAATGAAATGATATTTGTGCCGTCCTTCACGGGAACGATATAAAGGTCAAGTGATGAAAGCTGCCAAAACATGGTGTAAAAGTACACAAATTCAGGTAATGTACACACGGCCACATATGCCTAGAGAAAGTTGACTTTTAACCCAGCATCGAAGGAGAAGAAAGGTTTCTAGAAGATCAGCAGACAGATGATCGAGGCCGAACGGCCCAGCGTTGCTAACCTGTGGATGATTGTGTGTGGAGCTTGGCCAGCTCCCAGGTGGTGAGCAAGTATGTGCATGGCAGGACAAGGGCTGAGGGTACACACACACACACACACGTGTGTCCACACGCGCACACGCACGTACAAAATATGACTACATCAGAGAGATCTTCCCATGCTCTGCTAAGGGACTCAGTTTATTTCTGATCAAGGCAAAGACACTACTGATCTGCATTTCAATTGGCTCATGCCTGCAGGAGCCGGAAGAGACTGGAAAGGTATAGGGCGGGGAAGAGTCCACCTGGGGACAGGGTGTAGGTCGGTGGGTCTCAAAGTGGGGTCCCTGGAGTGCAGCAGCATCCCCAGGTGACAACTGTCCTAGAGCTGCCATGAAGTGCCACAACCTGGGTGGCTTAAAACAACAGAAATTCATTCCCTCGCGGTTCCGGAGACAACGTCCAAAATCTAGGGGTGGCGAGGTTGGTTCCTTCTGAGGCTCCGAGGGAGAATCTGCCCCTTGTTCTTCCAGCTTCTGGTGCTTTGGTGGTAATCTCCAGTGTTCCTTGGCTGGTAGACATGTCACTTCAAGATGTGGTCACATGGAACTCTCCCTGAGTGTCTCGGCATTCAAATTTTCTTCTTCCTATAAGGATGCCAGTCATTCGATTCAAGCCCACCTTGGTCCAGTGGGACCTCATCTGAGCCTGATTATATCTGCAAAGACCCCATTTCCAATAGGGCCTCATCCACAGGTTCCAGGGCTTAGGATGCCCACAGAGCTTTTGTGGGACACAATCCAACCCAGAACACCTAAGATCTTGTTAGAAATGTAAGTTGTCTCACTCCACCCCTGACCTGCTGAATCTGCTCCGAGCATCTGACCCAGCCGTCTGTGCTTGCCCCAAGCCCCCAGGGATCCCGGTGCTCACTCACATTGGAGGCCCACCTGCTGGGACAGGTGGAGGGGAGGAGACAGCATATGTGGGTAAGGAAGAATGGTCCACCGCTGGGATGTGTGAGGGAAGGAGGGAGTAAGGAGAGGGGTGGGTATCTTGCTCAGAATTATTTTGGTTCACTCAAACATGATTAAGCAATTTTTAAAAAGATTTTCTTATAGAGTTTTTTGGGGGAATCACAGAGAAGCAAGGACAGATTATAAAACCCACCATGAACTGAGGGAGTTACGGCCTCCCACCTCTCTTTCTCTCCCTCTCTCTTTCTCCATCCTTCTTTCTCCCTCTCCCCCTCTGCCTCCCCTCACCTGCTTCCCTCCCGGTGTGCTCACCACATTCCCACACTGCCTGTGTTTAAGCAGACAGCAGAGACCCACTGATATAGAGAATCCCCAATCTGGTTTCCAGCAGATTGGACCTGTTTGGCATGACTTGGGTACAGAGTCCAGCTCTAAGACCCTCATCTGTGCTGAAGGATGGGATCACTAGGGTCAGCGTGACTGCCAAGACCATCCCTGTGGGAGTGGGTGATGGTTCCCAAAAAGGAGGTTTCATAGACCAGGCAGGCACCCCAAGACAACTCACACTGGCTAGACCCCTGAGTCCATGCTCCTTCCACTGGCCTCTGATGACCTCTCAAGAGAAAGAAATCTCATTGCAGTGTAGAGAGTTTAAGTCAAAGATTTTTAGAAACTGGTGACTAGGTAGAATTTGTAAATTGGATCTTGAGTAAGAGAGAAGGCTACAGATCAGAACTGAGTGGAATTAGGATTAAAGTTAGGGGCACCCAGGTGGCTCAGTCAGTTCAGCATCCGACTGTTGATTTCGGCTCACGTTATGATCTCAGGGTCCTAGGATCGAGCCCTGTGTTGGGTTCACGCTCTGTGCGGAGCCTGCTTGGGGTTCTCTCTCTGCCGCTCCCCCTGCCTCTCTCTCTCTCTCTCAAAACAAAACAAAACAAAACAGATAAAATCCAGAGATGAAGCCAGCAGACGTCAGAGGTATCTCAGGGGCCAAGACCAAGATAAATAAGCACTGAGACAGCTCAGCTCAGGGAAGAGGTTACTTTCTCGAGTCTGGGTTTGGAAGGCAGGTGTGAGCTGCAGGAAAGGGCTCATACTGCAGGGCTGGGTTGGAACCAACACGGAAAAAGAAAACACACCAGCATGTAAGGTGGTCATTGGACAGTGATTCTCTCCTAAGACAAAACACAGGGAGGAAAATCCAACGCATGTATCTGTCTATAAAGCCAGAGCAGTGTCTGAAATACCCTGGCAAAGTTGAGGAAGGAACAGTCGGTGGGTGGGCATCGTGACCAGCTGGCTTTGTGATCCCAGAAAAGCCCGCTTCTTCCAACTCAGTCTTTTATGGGGAAACAGCAAGGTTGTACCAAGTAACCCCCAGTGTCCCATATGCCACTTAAGTCCCTGCTATTTCATGAGTGCTTATAAGAATCTCTAGTTTAGCATTACTTTGAGCTTCCCTGTTCTGAGAAAGAAAATTTAGAAAGAAAAAAGGAATCGAGGTAAAAACAATGGAGAAATTTGCTGTGAGGTTTGAAGTGAGTGTAGGAAGTTCTCCATCCTTGCTCTGTATGGACGACACGAGAGGAATTCTCTGCTTTTTCACAAATCCAAATAATCCTTCTGAATCTGTGGTGAATCAGGCACATAGTTGCTCAGTCCTCGACACACACTGTGGAAATTATTTGATTTATTTGCTTGATGTACTTAAAGCATTCCACTGGTCTGAGAGCACCTGGATGCACGGAGAAAATACACATCCAGCACTTAGACGGAATGCTACAGGGAATCGCCCCTGCCACGCAGAAATGCACATCGATACTGATTGGACACAGCGAGTGAGGAAGCGGTTGATGGGGCTTCTGGGACGAGTAAACCAAAAGTCAATTATAGTCACCCATCCCTGACTGTAATTTCATTCATTCAAAAGCTGACAATTCTACCCGAAAGAGCCTCCAATGCGACCTGCTTCAACCCTTCTCCACACAGATGATGCCATGACCAGACCTGGATCAGAAATGCAGCTGACCATTTGTGAGATTTTACTAGGTGCTTTATGGAATTGCACACTTTTTAATACGGGGTGGGTGAAATTATCCCGACTGCACGCGAGGAGTCTGAGTTTAGAGAAGTCAAATATGACTTATCTAAGATAACACAGTTCATAAGGTGGTGAGGGTGGCCACTATTTTAATGATGGTGGTCAGGGATGAGGAAAACTTTATTTTTTGTAAAAAATTTAAATGAGAGCAAAATTCACTTTAGACACACAAAAAGTCCTTCATTTGCACAGATCTTATATCTCATTTGATCATTAAACCTTCTTGGCAGATGACATGAACACATTTTACAGGTGCCGTCGACCGCTCAGAGAGCCTTAGCAACTTGCACATGATCGAATGGTTAATGGTCAGGCCAGAATTTGAATCATACCTCCTGGCACCCAATGCAGTAATTTTTCCTAGAACCTATACTATCTATCCTATCAGCAGGAAATGATATTTCAATATAAAGTAGTCATAACTCTATTTCTGGCGAAATTTAAATACATTTTCTTTTGAGCAATATAGAGTAGAGCAATAACAATCATAATTAACAAGCTGCACAGCCCTATTCAGAATGGAAGAAATAATGCATTTATGGAGGTGCACATTTAGGGGTATTACACATATTACCCATAGAATATGAATACTGTTCTACTCTAGTAGACTCTTCTGTGCTGCTTGGAGAAATCCCTCTCCCCAAATCAGTCATGGAGTCAATCCACTGGTAGCAGCTCCCTTGGCCCCAGGGGCATTCCACATGGAGTCTGCTTCTTGCACATGGCAGGAGCTCCCTGAAAGGGAGAATGTCTGCCCTCCCGCTATGAGTTGGGGCTCAGTCTCCAGCCACCCTCTGTGTTCTCTATCCAGTGTTTGA
This sequence comes from Phoca vitulina, assembly GCF_004348235.1. Lineage (NCBI taxonomy): Eukaryota > Metazoa > Chordata > Mammalia > Carnivora > Phocidae > Phoca > Phoca vitulina. The sequence continues at coordinate 3,648,087 of NW_022589745.1, read as the reverse complement.
ATAAACACAGCACCCCGTTCTTGATGCACAGCTACAGGGTCTTGCGCAAAGACAACTAGCACCCTGAGGGATGCTGCTAAGCCAGGTGACCGTCTGAGCTGGCCGTAGCCCATCCTGAGATCCTTTCAAAGTGAAGTCCATTTTCAAATGATTGGATACCAAACAGAAGTCCAACTGCATTTCTGTAGCTTGGTTTTTAGCAAGGTGACAGCAGCTGAGATGCCCTCCAAGACACTTCTCTAAACCGTGTGAAAACTTTGTGCCGCCCATATGATTAATCCCGGGGAGGAAGCAGCCTCTGCCATCGTGAGACTGGAGCTCTGTTTCATGTCTAAGTCGGTGTTTCCCCCCAATAAATTAAACTGATTTTCTTGCTGGATACATTGGAAGTTTCTTTTTATGAACTGCTTACTCTCACTTTTCATGAGAATATAATGTAAATATACTTTTACTGGATCTTTACTGGGAAAGGGGTCTTGCCAGCCATTCAGTCACAGAAGAGGTTCAATTCATGGTTATTGAACATGTGGACAATCTAAATCCGTCACCTGTACCCAAACAAGCACTGATTCCTGTGCCAACCTGTCCTTTAGATTTGCACTTTGCATTTTCATTGCATACACATGTACAATACACTTACACCACTCATGCACACACGTACATACATGTACACACAGACACATGCAACCCCCCACTGAGACATATATGTACACACCTAATATATACATCACATACACACACATGCACACAAACATTTTCATTCCGAAATGCAAAACTAAAATATAACAAATCACTGCCTGCTCCGGGGGGAAAGATGCTTTGGCTTTCCTTCTGCGTTTGCAGCCTGCCGCTGCTCTGGGACTTGCCCTCCCATGTGGCACTTGGTATTTATCTGTCCCCCTCCCGGTAGCTCTGTTTTTCAGAGCCACCCTGGAGCAGCCCCGCATTCCGATATGGTGCAGCAAGCCGTCTATTTTAAGTGACCTTGCAGGAGCGCACGTCTCTGTCCTGGGCCCTGGGGTTCATTACCTGAATACAGGCCTGTGTTCTTTCTTACATGGTTCCCCTTTCTGGGTGCTTTCCCCCCGTGCACCTCTGTCATCGATCTCAAGACTCAGCACACTTCTGAGAGGAAAACAAAAGCAGCATAAACTCTTTAAAACAAAATTGTAACTGAATATTCCCTCAATCTGGTGCTCTAGGATAGCTGGTCCAGGAATCCTCAGAAGATAGGTAAAACCTTTCTCAAATGCTTTTTTTTAAAATTTAATTTAATTTTATTATGTTATGTTAGTCACCATACATTACATCATTGGTTTTTGATGTAGTGTTCCATGATTCATTGTTTGCGTATAACACCCAGTGCTCCATGCAGAACGTGCCCTCCTTAATACCCATCACCAGGCTAACCCATCCCCCCACCCCCCTCCCCTCTAGAACCCTCAGTTTGTTTCTCAGAGTCCATAGTCTCTCATGGTTCATCTCTCCCTCCAATCTACCCCCCTTCATTTATCCCTTCCTTCTCCTAATGTCCTCCATACTATTCCTTATGTTCCACAAATAAGTGAAATCATGTGATAAATGACTTTCTCTGCTTGACTTATTTCACTTAGCATAATCTCCTCCAGTCCCATCCATGTTGATGTACAAGTTGGGTATTCATCCTTTCTGATGGCTGAGTAATATTCCATTGTATATGTGGACCACATCTTCTTTTTTTTTTTTTTTAAGATTTTATTTATTTATTTGACAGAGAGAGACACAGCTAGAGAGGGAACACAAGCAGGGAGAGTGGGAGAGGGAGAAGCAGGCTTCCCGCAGAGCGGGGAGCCCGATGCAGGGCTCGATCCCAGGACCCTGGGATCATGACCTGAGCCGAAGGCAGACGCTTAACGACTGAGCCACCCAGGCGCCCCTGGACCACATCTTCTTTATCCTTTCATCTGTTGAAGGGCATCTCGGCTCCTTCCACAATTTGGCTATTGTGGACATTGCTGCTATGAACATTGGGGTGCATGTGGCCTTTCTTTTCACTACATCTGTGTCTTTGGGGTAAATACTCAGTAGTGCAATTGCTGGGTCATAGGGGAGCTCTATTTTTAATTTTTGAAAATAGTGCAAGTTACCTGCCTGCCTTCTCTGAGAATGTTTTGAATGGCTAACTGCATTCTGTTTATCAGCTAGACTTCTGGCTAACTAATGCCAGGTTCTGAGGGTGCAAAGATGAATAAGATGACTCCAAGAAGTTTAGAGAGTAACTCCTCGGGTTAGGTGCTAAACGTTTAGAGCAAACTCGAGCGTGTATCTGTGCGAGACTTCCCAGCTGCGGGCATGCATGACCATCAACAGGTTATTGACAGAGTGGTTGTATCATTACTTACAATTCCTTCCAACAAAGGCCTTGTTGAAATCCTCACTCAGCGTGTATAAGGGAAACATTTGTGTCCTGATCCTGTTCAAATGATCTTCCTTTTCCATCTGGTCTGATGCCTGATCCCCACTGCAGCTCTTGGCAAACTCGGTATGCAAATTGCCACATAGTCAATAGATAAGGCTTTTCGGGCCATGGGATCTCTGTCCTAACTTCTCAGCTCTGCTGGTGGAGCTGAAAGCGGCCACAGACAAAGCACAAACAGGTGAGCATGGCTTCTTCCGATAATATTGCATTTACAAAACCAGGTGTCAGGGCAGATTTGGTCTGTGGTCAGTGTGCTGACCCTGGCTTGCGGGGTCCTGTGCCATTCAGGGACCTCATCGGCCTGAGTTGGAATGATCGTTTCTGTGGCCTGGAACATCGGTATCAATTACAAACGATCCTCTCCCTATGATTTCCTGATGTTCACAGTTCAGGCACAGAAATTTCTTTAACTTTTATAACTCAGATTCTCCCTGTTTCCCCCTTTTTCTGATTAAATCTGTATAATCCTGGAACAATGGCAGGGCATCAAGCTTGAGGATAAAGGAGGTGAGACAGGGAAGGAAGGAAATGAAAGACAGGGAGTGCATCGCTGAGCTGGCCAGTACTTGAAAAACCACCTGCTCTTCTCAAGGAACTGTCTTCAGACATGTCATACAGACCACTGACTTCGTGGGAACTCCATCTGAGGAGGAGCAGGGGAGAATATATCCACCAGGTCTTATCTCCCACTGGCCAATGCTCACTTTATGGGGCAGCAAATCCCTGTCCCTCTAGACTAGACATGGATGGCTCCTGTTTGGGTCCCACTGGGTTTACGCTCTGCTGCAGCAGGAAACCTCTCATCTGATGTGACAGATGCCTAGATGGGCATGGAGTAAGGGCCTCTGGGGTTGTGCTGATGTCGCTGCATTGTGGAACCAAAGGGGGGCCAACGGTTTGGAGGAGTCTAAAAGGGAGCCCATACCTGCACTACTCTGAACTCAGGGCTTCCTATTGTATCCAGATCATGGGAATTTTGTCATCACGAATGTCCTCATTTCCTCCCTGAGAGAGGAGGCAAAAGTCCAATAGTTCATGGAATTCCCATCAAGGTTGTGGCTGGCCATATTTCCAACATGACTAGATCAAGAAGAGAATCCTCCACTGTTATAACTGATCTCGAGACAACAACTGGTAGCGATACATTCCTCTTCACCACTTACTAGATTTTAGATCTAATAAGAATTCCCTTACAGTTCTAGACTTACCTAGATAAACAGGGTTTAGTTTGTGTGAGGGGTTTGGTTTGCTTCCTTGGTTTGGATGGAAAGAAGGATATGAACGTTTAATTGTCCTACCCTTGATACATGTCACACCAGCTCGCCAACTTTTCACTGGGCACGGAAGCACCTCGACAGTGATCTTAGCCCCTTATTCAGGCTATGTTACACTGATAATGGTTTCTAGTGTCTTGGTCTATTGTCCTGAGGAGACTAAAGTAGAGAGAAGGTAGACAGAACTTCAAGTTCAGTGGGATCTTTACTGGTTCCCATTAAAAATGGTCCCCATTTGGATATTAGGGCTGCTGACTAAGCAGAACTAAAGGTGACGGGAACAGGAAGCATGCATCGCATCAGTGGGTCAATGAGATGATGATGAGAGGTGCCAATCATACCTCCATCTTTGGGACCCATGCTCACATACTCTAGCTCGGAAGGACCCATTACCTCTACCTCAGTTATTGGTTTGGCACCATTTTGAGTTCCCAATGCCACCTAAAGTCCACCACCAATCTCAGCCTAAACCAGCCACTGTTCCATTCTATTGAGCTAGATGCTTCTTCTGCGTGGTGGGATTCATGGTAAAACCTGTGGTCACATGCCTACAGACTCATGTTATTTGCCCATAAAATCACTTTTGCTGCTCTGGGGCAGAGTCATATGGTGTCACCCTGTGACCAAGTGGCTTTCTGGTCCCAAGGAATGGTGCCAGAAGATTCATCATCACTTCCTGATGCTGGCCCTTGGCATTCAGCCATGGATGTAGCTAGTTTGGCCATGGAAGAAGAAGTTCATGGAAAGAAATTGGGTTAATGATGACATTATTGGTCCACGAAATCAACCATTCCCTGAACCCCACTTGTAAGACATCATCTCACATGAGTCAATCTATTTCCTTATTTTTATAAGCTGGTTTTGAGTAAGAGATTAGGCTGGTGAATGGCAGTGAATGAAACAGAAAAATAGCCGTGATATCTGACCACATTAGTTTTCCAGTAGTGTGGTGAAGGCATCATTAGTATTTTTTGGTGCTGGGCCTTTTCTCATTTCTGTTGATATATATATATATATATATATTATTATTTTTTTTTTAAAGATTTTATTTATTTATTTGACAGAGAGAGACACAGCGAGAGAGTGAACACAAGCAGGGGGAGTGGGAGAGGGAGAAGCAGGCTTCCCGCGGAGCAGGGAGCCCGATGCGGGGCTCGATCCCAGAACCCTGAGATCATGACCTGAGCCAAAGGCGGACGCTTAATGACTGAGCCACCCAGGCGCCCCTCTCTTGATATATTTTGAGTAGCAATAGCTGTATGAAAGGGTGAACTTTATCTTGATGTTTCCAGGGCAAGTTCACAGATACACTACTGATTTCAAAGTTTGTAAAGCAATATCTTACACAGCACTTCTCCCCAAACCCCATCTGCATACCAGTTCCATCAGAATAACCAGAGTGCTTATTGAAAAATGGATTCCCTTGCCCTACTGCAGATCAAATAATTAATAATCTCTGAGAGGAAAGCTTAGGTATCTGCATTTTCAGCAAGCTCTCTGGATAATTTTTATTCACTGCCAAGATTGAGAACAAATGTCTGGAGAAAATTGGCTCAGATCAAAGCCAGAACCAGAGCATGCTGATTTAGCTGCTAGGGATGAAAAAGTCCTCATTAATCCAGGCTCAAAATTTTACATGTCTGTTTGCACTTTTCAGGTTGAACTAGAAAGGGCAGTAGCTTCCTGGTCAGGAGAACTGTTACACTCGTACTCTGCCCATCTCTAGCACTACAGAACTTTGGAGAAATCACCTTTTGGGGGTCTCAGTTTTCTCATCTGGCAAGAAAGAGGGAAAGGATTATATAAGATTACATATAAGAACCTTTCCTCACAAGAAATTCCAAAGCACTCAATGACATCAACCTTGGTGAATGGCTACAAAACTTTTATATTCTTAGGCAGATTTGTGTAGTTTTACTTTAATTCACTGATTTTGACTTTTCTATTCCTACCACGACATTTTTATGGGTAAGCAAGAGGGCAATGGGAAGGGTGTGTTTAGCAGTAAATGGTCCCCCAGAGATACTAATCAGTAGGAAACCATCTATGAGTTAGGAGTCCTGTTTCTGAAACTGAGCTTTCACATCTTGAAAAGAAATTACATGATCTTATGGTATACAACTCTATGACATAGTTGAAAAGTAGTTCACCAGGTGAAATTTTGTCTGACTTAGATTTTCCACTTTCAGAACTCACATAATTTGAAAGCAAATGATACAAAAATCGAGAAGAAAGCACCCTTGTGTACTCAAATTATCAAATAGATGCTCCATATTATTTTAGCCAAGACATTATTACCACGTGGACTGCATTCTCCTCCTCTGTGGTTCTGTAGGAATCTCCCATCTAGTCTATAATGCGTGATTTGGAAAGATTGCTTTCCACTGCAAGAATTTGCTCCCAACCCTATAAATCTGATGTGAAAATTCATCACATTTTCCTGCTTCAGACAAATCCTTGGTGTCAAAGCTCTGCAACCCCAGGGCTTATAAAAACAACCCAGCTGAAATGTTGCAATTGCTTTTCTGGAAATCCTCCCTCCCTCCCTCAGGCCCCGCAGTAAGTCATGAAGTCTTAAAAGTCCTCAAAGGAAGCATTGTGACGGGGCCGGTCCCAGGGCTGGTCCTGCACTACAGCCTCGCTGGGCTGATGGACCAAACGATTGGTGGCCCACAGCAGCCAAACTTGACACACTTTATGTCTTCTGGTCTCTTCCATTCTTGTGTTCAGACATTTCCATGAACAGATCAAGCTGCAGAGCCCATTTCCTGTCATCTCAAGCAGCTCTTAAAGTCTAACTTAATTTAACAGCACTCAGGAAAGAGATGGGTTCTGTGTGCTCATGTCTCGAGCCCCCGCCAGAGACCCGCCACTTGACTTGCAGGTGAACAGCTCAGGGGTGTGAGTGCAAGTCAAAGCATCCATCCTCCACCACGCAGTCCCCCTTAGCCATTATGGTCCTGTTCTAAATCCTGCTCTCTCTGCTGAAAATACGCAACTTGATCTCCGGCACCACCAAAGTCACTCCATTCAAACGTTCAAGTCTCCTCCTCACGTGTTTGAAGGACCTCGGACGGCCTTCCCGTTGCTGTCAGCTGACTGATGAAACGTGTGTGCACCACGGCGGTGGCGTGTCCTGTGGGCGCAGCGCTAGGGTTAATGGAAGGGCTTTCTGACCCGGGCAAGGTGTGAATTCATAACAAGAGCGGGTGTGTGCAGAATTTAACAGCTTGTCAAATGTGTGAGTTGAAGATAATGAATTCGAGTCCAGTTGTGGGGTTTTTCTCTGGTTTGCAGGTTTATTAACAAGGATGATATAGATGCAAGAGGCACCTGGAAAAAACCCAGCATGCTCTGGGAGGTCCGGAGTGGAATGGTCTTTTGTTAAAGGCCAAGTTGACTGTGAAGAGTAACTGGGGTTGTCAACTCTCTCCTCTTCCCCCACAGAATCAATCAGCCTGCATTTTCACCAAGCCTGCACTTAGCAAAAAGTAGCCCCAATCTGGCCATTTTGAAATACAGATGTGATTTTATGGGAAACCTTATCTGCACCACCCGATAAGGCAGCCCGTCACTGGCCCCACGTGACTACTGAGCCCTTGAAACGTGGCTGGTCTGAATTGCAAGGTGTTGTATGGGTGAAATGCACACTAGATTTTAAATACTCATCACAAAAAAGTAAAATATATCATCAATGTTTTTATATTAATTCTACATAGAAAGGATATTATTTTAGACACATTTGGTTAAATGAAATGTAATATTATAATGAAGGATATCTCTTTAGTTTCTTCAGCGTGGTTATTAGAATACTCAGTTATGTGGATGGCTCATTGTCTTTCCACTGGATGGTGCTACCTTAGATTGTCCTGACCTAACGCAAACCCTAAATAAGGACATTTCTTTTTTAGGTAAGCAAATAATCACTTAATTTTGATGTACTTCATTTTCTTGCAATTATATCTGCTTGGGAATTTTTAGATGGTAGTTAATAAATTAATTATTTCATAGGTGTTTAGTCCTAATATCTGCACACAGGATCTTCTATTTAAACTCGTAAACACACGTGACTTTTGAAAATAATCCTGAAGTAGTTAGTGCAAATGTGAACAAAAAATAAGTTATTTTATAATCTCTCCTCAAAAGATTTCAACTTCATTTTCCCTATAGCAACTGTTAAGACAGATATTTTTTACCTCAAATCCATTCATGACCTACTGTACCAATTATTTGAAAGACAAGTGTTTTAATAATCAAAAACTATTATCTCCTAGAAAAGTCCTGCTCAATCTCTGCCTTTTTCCCTGCCTCATCTGCCTTTTCTTTATCTTCAACAAGCTAACTAATTGATTCCTTTCCCTCTGCTTACGTAATTTGTACCATATTCGTGTAATTTTTTTCCAGAAGAGTGCATTTTTTGGTATTGAGTTGATATTTACATAACACAAAACTATTTAAAAGTGTGCAATTCAGTGGCTTTCGTGCACTCACCACCACATCCGTACAGCTCCAAAATAGTTTCATCGCCCAAAAGAAAATCCCATACCCATTAAATAGTCACCCTATCTCGGCCTGGCCCTAGCCCTTAGCAACTACCAATTCGCTTTTTAACTGTATGGATTTACCTATCCCAGGAATAGAATAGAACTTTCAGAATCATATAATTACATATCATTATATATAATATAAAATATATAAAATTATGCATACGTGTATATAAATAATTATATATGAGTGTATGTTTTAAATGTATAATCATATATGTGGATTATAGCGTATACTACATAATCCTATGAAGTTATTATATATATCAATCTATAATTATATTTATGGATAGAGTCTATGTGTATGCAGATTCTTTCTGGCAGTTGTTGAGTGGGTCCGATCTGATGGTGTATTCTGGAACTGGGGAGATAACCACAGGATGGATTTGGAGACCCACTGGGCACAGTCTGAGATGCGGACCTGAGCCTGACCACTGTTAGCCCCGACTTGGACTGGTGAGCCTCAGTGACATTGTGTTTCCTGAAATTAGTATCAGTTCAGTACCATTGTCCAGCAATCCTCCCCAAATATGAGTATTTTCTTTTCCCCAATGTACAACCACCCCAGTAAAGGCCAAAGATCACTTTGGGAGAGGCTGAAAGTTTAACAGTATAAATTTGGGGCACTGTAACTGAGTCCTTCTTCAAGGGGACCCTGCATGCTCCTCATTGAAGGGGTTGTGGGTCCGTAAACTGGCTCAGGGAAAGAAGGGTGTCTTCCAAACTGTTGGTTCAAACAATAAACGGTATTGAATGAATAACCAATTTCCACAAGAAAGTAGTGTTCTCAATGTAATCACACATTACAATTTACCAACGGTAGGTTAAAAGTTAGCTTTAAGTAATAGAAATAACAAAGTAGTAGAATAAAAAAAAAGCAAATATTTATAAAATCATGGTATAGGGAAGAACTTTCTAATCATGATGCAAAACCCAAAAATTATGAAGAAAAATAATTGCGATGATTGAAAGCACTAATTTAAAAAAGTTGAGCAAGCCAAGTCTGACACAAGCAATGGTAAGTTTAGACTTTCATCCCTTCCCGCTAGGGACAAAAACATGTGAACTCCACAGTGTGGCATTAGAAATGATTCCGACTTTGGCTCCCATCTACCTTTCTAGTTCCATGTGCCCCCGACTGTCACACAACCCCTGCCTTCTGCAGCACTGTCTACACTCACAGAGGTACTCACCATTTCTTAAACACATCAAGCTTCTACCCTACCATTTTTCCTTTGTTCATACTGATGTGTCTTTTCCTTCTTCATGCAGGAAAGTTCTAGTCCTTTATTAAAGGCTTTCGTGCCTTTAAATGCCATCTCCTTGAACCTATTTGTCTCCTTTTGCACTCCGGGCTGGGCCATATAATTTGCTTTGGCCAGGGGGATGGTAGAGGTGAAAGGCAGCCAGAAGTACTTGTGTCTCAGCCACCACAGTGGGACATGCCCACGAGAGGGTGAGGGACATGAAGTACAGCCGTCCCCATCGCCTTAGCTCACAGACACTTGAGCCCAGCCGAGAGCAGAAGACCCTCCCGACCCAGCCCCAGCAGGTCATGACTCTTAAACGAATGCCCTGAAGAAACGCCTATTTTTCTTATTTATAAGCCACTGCGATGGGGAGGGTTGTTAACAGCAGGCTTGTAGAGCTGATAACCGAAAGTGAGCCCTTGGAAGGTAGGGACATGTTTCCCTGGAGTTGGCTGGCTCACTTGAACACAGATACTAGTAGATGTTTCTGAGCTGGGGGTGTGCTGGGACGTCTGCACTCACACCATTTGTCACGGTGAAGATGCGGGATTTGTTCTGGGCTCAGTGGAGGGGAGTGGAAACCCTTCATCATCCAGTGTTCTGTGGGTGCCACACCCCTGGCTTTTCTCAGCTCCTTTACCCATGTCTTCCTACGGCCAATAGAGTGCCTTCACTGGTAAGCGAATATAGAAGAATAAACAGTCGTGCTGTGCCTGCTCTCCACCTTCATGGGGAAGCAGGGTGCATGGGGTGCAAGCTCCACTCTTCTCCGGCCAGCTCGCAGCCATCTGCCCTGCGGGAGGCCCCTCACAGTTCACAGCTGCCATGACTGCTGGGCTCCCACCTGGCCCTATTCTTCATCTTGGTCTCTTTTTTTTTTTTTTTTTTTTAAAGATTTTATTTATTTATTTGACAGAGAGATAGAGAGAGAACACAAGTAGGCAGAGAAGCAGGCAGAGGGAGAGGGAGAAGCAGGCTCCCCGCAGAGCAGGGAGCCCGATGCGGGACTCGATCCCAGGACCCTGGGATCATGACCTGAGCCGAAGGCAGCCGCTTAACCGACTGAGCCACCCAGGCGCCCCCATCTTGGTCTCTTTTTGTAGTAAGATGACTCTGTGTCTGCCTCTTAGTCCTTGATCGACTTTTCCATTTTTCCAGGACCTGGGCAGGGAGAGGCATTCTATGGGTTGGAATCTCCTTGAAGACCCAGCAGGGAGTCTGAGTTGCCCATAAGCAAGAGGTACCAGTGTGAGAAGATTCTAGAAGTAACCTAGGACTTGCAGTCAGAAGCAGGAACTGGGGGCACTCAGGAGTGCTCAGCTGGCGGGTGCAGCATCCTTTCAGGAGAGGTCTCTTCGGGGCCCCTCCTGCCGTCCCCTGCCTCGTCCAGACCCCGCAGGGCTAGCTAGCTGCAGGAGAACTGGCAGCAGGGCAGTTAATGAAAAGGGATTTTGCACTTTTCAAAATAAGCCCCTTTACCCAGCCCCTCTCTGGGAGTGCTAGGAAAGGGAAGGGGTGGAAACAGAATGAGGGAAGGAACACAGGGCTCACCCACCATCTCAGCAAAGGGCTGGAGCCAGCCAAGGGCTTGGACAGGACACTGAGTTTAAGTCACCCTGATGTGCACTTTTTGAAAACTGAAAGGAAGTCTTAGCTCCCAAAATGAGACTGTACTTATAATTTAAAGTGATTGGAAAGCTCTGGGACCTTCCAAGATGTTGTCAAGTGGTAGGAAATAGTAGATATTATGGAGAGATGTGAAGGCAGGGTTTGGAGAAAAATAAAGCAATTTCCTTTCATCCCACACCAAATCCAGACTGAATTATACTGATTCCACTAGACAGCCTTGAGGCTAACCGATATTATTCATCCCCTGACACAGGTCTGATCTCATAGGTATAACCTTCTATCAGTGTGGCACTCTTTCTTTCCAGGGGGAAGGTCTGGTGTCTCAGGTGTCTCAGGGACCCCCAGCATCACCCTCTTGAACTGCCTGAGGATGGCTACCCAAAGCCGGCTATGTTAGCAGGCAGAATGCTATGACTCCTTTCTTGGCTCCTTAAAGTGCTTTCAAAACATTAAAGAAGCAATTCACTCCCCAGGTAAAATGCTCTGACCTTGAAGAGTGAGGGGTCAGGCTGCAGCCGTTTCTTAGAAAAATGATTCTTTTCTTCCCAATATAAGAGCATCACCCCCAAGTCAGTATCACAAGAGGATGTTACAGGAATCACCTGGTACAATGGATACCAGGAACCCTGGGGACGGAGGGATTCTAGGGAAAATGAAGACACATAACTGGATAATAAGGAAGGAAATCTTCCTTACGTTTGAGAAGAGAGAGTTTCAAGATTATGAGAACCACTCACCTTAGTGCAGGGGGAACAGAGTGCATGGATTTTGTTCACAATCCCAGGAGAGTTCTCAGCAGCCAACAGGCAGGGATGGCCATCGTCTTCCCTAAGCAATCCTTCTGTCCATACCCCCACCCCCAGGACAGGGTAAAATTTTGAATAGTGAGGGTTTAAACAAACTAGTACTAGCCCAGACAATGTTCTATATTGTGTATTTCCCAGTTCCTAAAATATAACTAATGGACATTCTTTTAAAAGTCCTATCATGTTCTACCTTTTGAAGTGAAGATTCTGGCTTTCAGGGGGAAGCTCACATTGCAACTGATGTCTCTTTGTCACAGAAGCAAATTCTTTCAGCATTTTGTGCTTTAGGATGACTAGGGACATATGCATTTGGAAATAATAAGACTTGCAAATATAAAGATGCAGAAATCGAGAACATTTCAAGGTAATCATTTCATATATAGCAACCTACAAATATGCAAAGAATAAAAAAATGCAAACCGCCTTCCCTGAACCAAATGCAATATAATGAAAAGACGAGGTTGTGGTATCACTAAAGTCCTTCTCAACTAAGAGGGAATCAGTAAAATTCTTCTAGATGATTGCTTGGTCCTGTTGACAACGTGATCAAAAGGGCTCAGTCCATCATCAATGGCAGCAGGAATGAGCATGGGATAGCATGGCAGGCTGGTGTGGTTTAAAATCCTTGCTTATTTGGAACTGCATTCACTTGAAGGCCATACTAAACCGATGAGATAGTATGGCCTAAAACTAAGGAAAGATCTTGAAAACAGATTTTTTAAATTTAATTTAAATTCAATTTAATTAGCATATAGTGTATTATTAGTTTCAGGGGTAGAGTTTAGTGATTCATCAGTTGCATATAACACCCAGTGCTCATTACATCAAGTGCCCTCCTTAATGCCCATCACCCAGTGACCCCATCCCCCCACCCCACCTCCCTTCCAGCAACCCTCAGTTTGTTTCCTGCAGTTAAGAGTTTCTTATGGTTTACCTCCCTCTCTGTTTTCATCTTATTTTATTTTTCCTTCCTTTCCCCTATGTTCATTGTTTTGTTTCTTAAATTCCACATATGGTGAAATCATACGATATTTGTCTTTCTCTGACTGATTTATTTGGCTTAGCATAATAATATCCACGTTGTTGCAAATGGCAAGATGTCATTCTTTTTGTTGGCAGGGTGATATTCCATTATATATATATATATATATATTCCATTGGTATATATTCATAATGGTGATATTCCATTATGTGTGTGTGTGTGTGTGTATATATATACATACACACATATATATGTATATGTACACACACGTATATGGACATCTAGACTCTTCCTATATTTTGGCTATTATGGACATTGCTGCTATAAACATTGGGGTTCATGTGCCCCTTTGAATCACTTTATATCCTTTGGATACCTAATAGTCCAATTACTGGGTCATAAGGTAGCTCTATTTTTAACTTTTTGAGGACCCTCCGTACTGTCTTCCAGAGTGGCTGCCCCAGCTTGCTTTCCCACCAACAGTGTAGGAGGGTTCCCCTTTTCTGCATCCTCGCCGACAACTGTTGTTTCCTGACTTGTTAATTTTAGCCATTCTGACCGGTGTGAGTTGGTATCTCATTGAGGGTTTGATTTGTATTTCCCTGATGCCGAGTGGTGTTTAACATTTTCTCATGTGTCTATTGGCCATTTGTATGTCTTCTTTGGAGAAATGTCTGTTTATGTCTTTTGCCCATTTCTTGACTGGATTTTTTTTTCGGGGGGGTTGAGTTTGATAAGTTCCTTATAGATTTTGGATACTAGCCTTTTTTTTGATAAGACATTGCAAGTATCTTCTCCCATTCTGTAGGTTGTCTATTGGTTTTATTGACTATTTCCTTTGCTGTGCAGAAGCTTTTTATCTTGATGAGGTCCCAATAGTTCATTTTTGCTTTTGTTTCCCTTGCCTTTGAAGATGTGTCTAGCAAGAAGTTGCTATATTATATATCCATATATAATTGCAGATTCCCATCTGTGGATGCTCACCCTGTCTGGTCTTTCTTGCCCAGCTGAGACCCTGAACACCCTAAATGGAGAGCCAGGTGTGAGGAACAAAGACACTGAAGAGATTTGTAAAACCCTTCAGCCTCATAAAGGGTGGGAGTGAAAGGAAACATGTACTTGGTTTCTACTCTCCCTGGTGCCTGGAAGTCTTGACATTTTTTATTTCCCTGGATTTGCCAATAACTGCTCTTTCTTCCTTCCCCAAGTTCACCAGGATTTCATCCCCTTAGGCCAAGATTACCACATAGCATCCTGATTCTCTCCCTTCCGGACTCACCTATATTTAAAACGTTTTACACTGAAGCCAGGAGAATTATTTGGACATACAACGCTTTATCTCTACTGCTTAACTCTTAAAACCTAAAAACTCCATATTGCCTCAATAATGAAGTCTTCAGATATGCTAATTTCTAGTATAATTTGTAAGTATCATCCAAAAAGAACCCTCTGGTCTATGCTCCCTAAATGCACTTGGTACTTTCCTTCCCTCCTGATGTCACGTTTCCTTGTTTTCTGCTTATTTCAAGCAGAAACAGTGATAATTTTCTTCCCTGTCTTTCTACATCCTTTCCAAACTTCCATACCCCTCTTTGATCCCTCTGCTCCCCAGACTTTCCTCAGACTTCCCACCTGGTTCTCACTGTCTCCCTCAGAGCCTTCACTTCCTCCTTGTTGGCATTGACCAGGTGCGACTTCGATGGCTAGTTTGCTTTTCATGCACAGTTCCCATCTCCCCAACTAAATTGTCATCTCCTCAAGACAGGAACCCTGGCTTCCATTCAATTTGTTCAAAAATCCAAAAATATTGACTGAGCATCTAGTGTTGAGCTGGGCTACAAGAAAAACTAAGATCAGCAGAAAAACAAACATTTAACAGTGGCCTGGAAAACACCTTAGTTCTTTTCTGAGCTCTGAACACTGCAAAACACCCACAGTATCTATTTGATTATTTGTAGTGGGAATTGACACTTTATATATGTACTTACCATCATAGTTTTACTTAGAAGGATATATGTGATGCAAAAGTTAATATAAATAATAATACATAATTACCTAGAAAATTATTTCAGAAACTAACACTTGTATATAAAGAGGAAAAATATTTAAAAGCTTCTTAAGGTTCGCACTTAAAAATTTTATTGTATGAGCAAATTAGACTTTCAATGCTAAAATCACCAACCTGCAGTTTTGGCATGGTGCATTAGATCTAATTGTGGGAGCTGACTATGCAGGGTAGTTTGGGGAGAGCTAAAATTACCCCCTTTTTTGTCTTCTCCATCAAACTCTCCCAAAGCCAGAGTTTCTGTCTTGGTGGCCTCTTCTTCCTGTTAAATTACAGATGTGTTACAGTGAAAAGGTAGCCAGTGGATGCCCCGTGGGTACAGATTGGGTCAGTTAGACCAGTAAGAGAAGGTAAAGTTTGATGAGAAGAGTTGGTTCTGTAGCCCAGGAAGGGGGTGCTCAAGATAAAAGAGTATGAGAGAAGACGATTCTGAGTCCAGTGGTGGTGAAATGAACACCCAGCATGGAGCAAGCTTTGGATAGTGCAGGGCAGAAGGAAAGGTAAGCCCCCAGAGGAACCCCCCAGACCCACCTCTTCTACCAAAGTCTTTAGCTGAGAACATGTCCTATTTTACTGACTGCATTCTCAGTGTCTAGCAAACAGCTCTTCTGAAACATCGTTTTCAGTAACTATTTGTTAAAGGAATGAATGAGCAGAAGAATGCACAAAGGCAAAAGCATCATTTGCTCTGTAACTTCATCAGCACTAAACCCCTCCTGTGACCGGCCGGGCTCTGCTTGCTGCCCGGAGCTGTGTCTGCATTCAGCACGCTGTGCTGGGAGTCCCCAGGGAATAAGGCCCCTGTCCACCCCTCCAGGAAGCTCACAGCCCTGGACTGCACACCGCACCCTTCACAACCCTGCAACTCCCTCTCGCTCACTCCCTTCTTTTCACCCTGGGCCCCTTGCCTCGCCCTTGATTGTGGAAAGACCTCTCCGCCGTCAGCCTTTCCCTGCATGTCCATCTCCCTTGGAGCCTTCCCCTAGGGCCTGTCAAGAGCCAGGCTCACATGGCATCTGCCATTGTATCCCAGTTCAGGCTTCCGGGGTGCCACATTGGGGTCATGCAGTAACAGTCTGTCAGGAGAAATGCAGTCAGGCACCTGCCACCAGGTCTGGGGTGTGATGCTCTCCACAGTCCCAACAGCTGCTTCTCTGCTTATTCTCCTGGACAGGAGGAAGCCAAGCAGATATTCCCTTCAAATGAACCTCAGACGTCCCCAGGAATCGACTATTCTGTCTTTACTTCTCCGTACCACACACGCCGTGGATGGACTTCCTTGGAGCCTGACCTTGTGTATGCGTTTCCTAGATCGCTCCGGGAATCAGGACCGGATGTGCCATAGGGCTGCCTCCCCCGCTCCCCGGTCATGGCTCCATCCCTGTGCCATCCCTCACGCTTCTGAGTCAGCAGCAGCCTCAGAGTCCTCTGGACGCAGTGTTCATGCAGCTGCTAATAATCAATAGGAGCTGGGGTGTTAGATAAAATGTATTTGCTGCCTTTCCCTAAACTGTTCCCGTGGAAGGATTGGGTGTTCTCTCTGCCAGGATTTCCCCAGGATCCTGGATGTGCCCCTCCCTCTGCAAACCTTGTTCAGAATGGACACATGTTTGCTCTACTCTCCTTGAACTGTTTATACACCTTTCTGTCCTCTTTCACATCACTTGTCCCGTCATCTTGCTACTTAAACTTATTTTTATAACTATACTGTGTTTTATGCCACAGGTGAAATAAGTTTCAAACCAATGAGAAGACCTTTCCAAGGGCTCCTTTAATGTTTTGGTATTGTACCTTGTAGACAATATTGTTGGAAAGGACTTTATGATTGTAGAAGGGATGTGTTTAAAGATAAATGATCATTATGAAAATTAAGTCATTCTTGGTCTATTTAAAAAAATCTGGCTTTCTTAAAATACAAACCTATTAGCAGGCTTTTAATTTCATTTGTTTATTTTTTAAAAGAAAACCCCTTTTCTCCACCCCAGAAGTCCAATCTAGGTAAATTCCCAGGGCTAGGAGGGTGTAAATCACTCCTTGGTTATCTTGTCTACCAGAGAATCTAGTGGTTTTTGCTTCCTTGTGTTCTCTGAGTACAAGCTCCGGTTTCTTTCCTTCTGTTGGTCTTTTCTCCCTGGTTTTGAACCAGGCCCACCCTCGTTTCTCTGGGTTTCCTGTACCCTCCCCCTCTGGAGTTCTTTTCTGTGTTGTGTGGGAGGGCATTGTGCGTTGTGCTGCTTGGTCCCCAGACAGCTCTTAGGGACTTTGATGGGAATTTCACATGAGGACTGAGGCAATGTTGGGGGGAAGGAAATTGAACTTAACTCAGATGGACTTTTCTGAAGTCTAAGTCAGCTCACTCTATGGACATGAGCCTGGAGTGGGTGGGTACTGCAGCCCCTATGATGGGGGTGGGGCAGGGAGCATGAGGACCAGCCGTGTTCTAGGAAACAGCAAAGAGCAGTAGGAGTCGCTTGGGAGTTAGGGTCAGACACTGTGAGAAATGTTAGGTTTTCTGCTCACCAACTGCATAATCTTAAGAAAACCTTTGTGGAAATTTACTCATTTGTAATGACGATAATAATGCTAAGGGGCTCTTGGGTGAGGGGCTCACTCTCTCTCTGCCCCTCCCGCTCTCTCTCAAATAAATAAATCTAAAGAA
The DNA here is from genome assembly GCF_004348235.1 of Phoca vitulina. Classification (NCBI taxonomy): domain Eukaryota; kingdom Metazoa; phylum Chordata; class Mammalia; order Carnivora; family Phocidae; genus Phoca; species Phoca vitulina. The sequence goes on along the minus strand of NW_022589745.1, from coordinate 3,630,420 downwards.
AAGAAAACAATGCTAAATGCATCGGGCTATTGGTAAGATTAAGTAGAATAAGCGTGTGGCCTGCCTAGGAGATTGTACAATGCTCCATACTACTTTGCTCCTTCTCCATTTTTTAATTTTTTAAATTTTTGTTTTACTTTTATTTTATTTACTTTATTTTATTTTATTTTTTTAGAAAGGAGGAGGATGGCGGTGGGGGGAGGGGAGGAGGGTGGTAGGGGGCAAGGGACAGAGGGAGAGGGAGAGAGAGAATCTTTTTTTTTTTTTTTTAATTTTTTTATTGTTATGTTAATCCCCATACATTACATCATTAGTTTTAGATATAGTGTTCCATGATTCATTGTTTGTGCATAACACCCAGTGCTCCATGCAGAACGTGCCCTCCTCAATACCCATCACCAGGCTAACCCATCCTCCCAACCCCCTCCCCTCTAGAACCCTCAGTTTGTTTTTCAGAGTCCATCGTCTCTCATGGTTCTTCTCCCCCTCCGATTTCCCCCCCTTCATTCTTCCCCTCCTGCTACATTCTTCTTCTTCTTTTTTTCTTTCTTAACATATATTGCATTATTTGTTTCAGAGGTACAGATCTGAGATTCAACAGTCTTGCACAATTCACAGCGCTTACCAGAACACATACCCTCCCCAGTGTCCATCACCCAGTCACCCCATCCCTCCCACCCCACCCCCCACTCCAGCAACCCTCAGTTTGTTTCCTGAGATTAAGAATTCCTCATATCAGTGAGGTCATATGATACATGTCTTTCTCTGTTTGACTTATTTCGCTCAGCATAATACCCTCCAGTTCCATCCACGTCGTTGCAAATGGCAAGATCTTATTCCTTTTGATGGCTGCATAATATTCCATTGTATATATATACCACATCTTCTTTATCCATTCATCTGTTGATGGACATCTTGGCTCTTTCCACAGTTTGGCTATTGTGGACATTGCTGCTATAAACATCGGGGTGCACGTAGCCTTTCGGGTCCCTACTTTTGTATCTTTGGGGTAAATACCCAGGAGTGCAATTGCTGGATCATATGGTAGCTCTATTTTCAACTTTTTGAGGAACCTCCATACTGTTTTCCAGAGTGGCTGCACCAGCTTGCATTCCCACCAACAGTGTAGGAGGGTTCCCCTTATGTAGGAGGGTTCCCCTTGGAGAGAGAGAATCTTAAGTGGGCTCCATGCCCAGCACAGAGCCTGACATGGGGCTTGATCTCACGACCCTGAGATCATGACCTGAGCTGAAATCAAGAGTCGGACGCTTAACCAACTGAGCCACCCAGGAGCCCCCCTTCTCCATTTTCTTAAAACTTCTGGAAACCCCACAGGATCATTTGTGTTCTTTGAAATTAATGAAGCAGGTGGTCTGCCTGACCCAACAGCCTAGCAGCCCTGGGGTCCAATGGGCTGTTGGGTGTTCTTCTTCCCGCATGATGTGTCTTTTCTCCAGCTAACTTGGGTAGCTCTTACTTTTCACGGCTCTGGGCACCTTGCCCCACTCAGAGACTAAGACACAGCTAGGGTGAGCTGGAGCATAATTCAGGCAGGGCATCAGAGGCATGCTCCTCAGTGGCACAATTAGCGTGGCTCTTTCTGTCACTTCCCCAGGGGAATGTCTAGCCAGAGCGTGGCCATGACGTGAATTGAATTTAGTGACTGTCAGCTGTTTGTAATCTGCAATCTTGTTTAATTTCTGGCCAGATCCCTTGTTTGAATACTCTGCAGATTTTTAATAACATTTATTACTTTTTCTTTGCTCTATTGAAATTGTATAAAATTGAGACAGTGTAAAGAATCGTGAAATCATTCACAATCCCATCACCCCAGATAACCAAGATTAATATTTTTGTTCATTATTTTCGGGTCTTTCTTTTAATATATTTAACATCATGTTTCCTCAGCTCTAAGATTCCATAGATTATAAGATGCATTGTTATTACAAGAGGGTTTTTTGGAAAAAGAAAAGAATTGGAAAGGACATAGGCACCACCTTATCCAATGTTTACATGGTTTTAAGATTCATTGCATTATTTTTATGTGCATTGCATTTTAAAAATGAAAAGGGGTGGATATCAGAATCAAAGACAAGTAAACATAGCTCCTGTATGACCTAAATGTATCCAATTTGGAGGACATGACCCTGTTAAGCACCCACAGGGCAATAAATTGAGCTCCGCCCTACACACGGCTGCATGTTGTCTGAATTATTCCCACTTCCCAGGTCTCTCTGGGATTTTCCACGTAAATGCAACTTCTTCCTGTCCCTTAAGTATACACAGAGGGGCACTTCCCGCCTCAGAGCCCCCTGGATGCACACCACCAATATGTCTTTTGAAGGTAATCTGTTGCGCTCTAAGCCATACAGAAACCAAACACAAAACAATATGTGAAGTGTGTCCAGTATCACCCTACACCCTCAGATGGCTGGAAGGAAACACAATTCTAAAATAAGGAAAGAAAGTCCAGCAAATATTTTTACCAAATATATAAAATATATATATATATATATTTTAAGGGTACATAAAATATCAATTTTGGGGGAATTCTGTTACTCTCTTCTCCCTTCCCCGTGTTTTGTTAGCCCGCCAGTGCAGTGCGCACACCTTGGTGTCTGCCTGGCCTCACCTGGCTAATTCTTTTAAATTTCCATCCAAAGCTGACATAAGCTTATCTCGTTATTCCCTATTGAAATGTTAAATTCTGGTAACATATTTCATAAAATTGAGAAACAACAGTTTCTTTATATTTTGAATTGTTTTCAAGTTAAATTTGATTTGGCTGCCACCTCCCTGGCTTGGTTGAAAGTCGAATCTCAGTTCGGGGTTTTCCACCTGCTCCCTTGAGCTCACACGAAAATCCTCGGCTTATGCAATCTAATACTTCTAGCAGTGTGCTTCCGGAAACCTCCTGAAACCCAAAGAAACAGTTGATTCCCTGGTGTGAAGAAGCCCAGAGCCCAGAAGTAGGGCAATATTTACAGGAGACTGTGGGAGGGGGACCCGCCCCTTCCTTCTTCCCTCCTCCCCCATAGAGTAGCCAGAACATGGCAAGAATTGACATCTTGTGCCAGAAATTGCTCACGGCTCATCCAACCTAGACACGCAGGAGGCAGGAGTTCCCAGTTGCCCTTGCAGTGACGGAGTCCAAGGAGGTGAGCGGAGGTGAGGAGGGCCCCTCTCCACTGGGTCCATGCTCCCTTCCACTGGCTGGATGCCTGGACTCTGAGACCCTAAAAGGAGGACAGCCCCACAAAGCAGGAGGGGTCTCCTCAATCAACAGGAAAATTCCCTGCCCACATGCCAGCCTGGAGGGTCATGAGAGAAAGAGACTTCCATGTGTAGAACCACTGCAATTACAGGTTTTATTTGTTACATAGCTAGCGTTACCTTAAGAAATACATCTCTCAATTATCTGTATATAATATAGACAGACATAATCGTAACTTATTTAACCATCTCCTTATTTTTAGACATTTTGGTTCATTGACATTTACTTATTAGAAATAATACCATAATAATATTTCTTGAAGAAATACCTTTGCATACTTGAAGAAATAGTTACAAGAATATGTATAATTTTTTATAAGTAGAGATTTGTAGTCAAAGTGTACTGAGGATTTTAAATGTCGGCTCAATTTGATAGGAGTTAACAAATTGCCCTCAGGAAATTTGTGCCAAATTAGACTTCCCCAGATAATATATGAAAGCATCTTGTTGACACTTTTTCCAATCATGTATATCAGCAATCGTTTTACTCTTTGTCACCATGACAGGAAACAAACAAACTATAACTTTTTTTTTTTTACTTATTTGCTACAAGTTACACTGGGTTTCTTTTCCTTTCACGTATGCTGAAAAGCTGTTTATATTTTCTTATGTGTATTACTTTTTCGTGTTTCTTCTGCAAGATTTGGTTTAATGGATTGTTTATATTTTTTATTGATGTGTAGAAACTGTTTACATATTAAGAATATTATGCTTTTGTCTCTTATTTATCTTGAAAATATTGTCTATTAAAGTATACTCTCAGTTTAATCCTATTCATAATTTTGTCATATGAGGCAACTACATGTATATGTATATGTATTTTAATTTTATATGGACATATTGTTGATCTGTTATTTTATGACAAATAGGTATTACTGTTTGCTTTGTAAGGCTGCTCATCCCCATTCATGATATTACAAAAAAAGTTTATGTTTTCTTGTAATTAATGCAAAGATTTAAATATATATGCACACATATAAATTTATGTATATAAATATATTTATCCAAAATAATTTTAGATAAATAATATTTATGGTGTATTTTTACACAGAAGTTGATGTGTGTATATACACACTTAAAAATAAATACACAAATATATATGTGTGAGTGTGTGTATATAATCCATCTGGGAAAAGTATGATGTAAGAGAATTTATGATTTCCATGCACATAACAAATTATAGCAACGTTGTTAATCTTCATTCCTGATACAAAGTTCTACATTTGTCACACACTAAATTTCCATAGATATCTGTATCAGCCTGTAATGTTTTCATTGACCCGCTTGCACACCGAACACACAATTTTGAGCCCTGCTTTACGTGATTGCATGGGATTTCATCATGTGGATGCACAATAATGCACTTGGCTTATTTCCTCCTTGGTACGTTTCACGTTGTTTCTTCAAGATCAGTTCTTTGAATTAACCCCATATCAATAGTTTAAATGCTCTTTTTAGATAAAAATTTTATTTATTTATTTGAGAAAGAGAGAAAGAAGGAAAGAACATGCGTGGGGTGAGGGGCAGAGGGACAAGCAGGATCCCCGCTGAGCAGGGAGCCCGATGAGGGACTTGATCCCAGGACCCTGGGATCATGACCCGAGCCAAAGGCAGATGCTTCACCAACTGAGTCCCCCAGCCTCCCCTAAAGGTTCTTGACACATATTTTCAATACGATCTCAGAAAGAAATTAGTGATAAATTACATCTCTACCAGGAGTGGGAGTTCCTGTTCTGTCATACCCAAACTGGCGTGGACACTTGAGAATGTTGGGTAATTGGAGAGGCTGAAATGGCATCTTGACTTCATTGTGAGCTCTGATCATTAATTGATCATTTTAAAAATAGAAGGTTAGCACCCAGCACCATTATTCACATGACCTCTACAAGAAGGATGTGACCTGGTAAGAGTTAATCCAGAAGCCTTCAAAGTTCCAAATAACCTTCCTGAATGTGCTTGGGAATAGGAAAAAGCAGAGCCTGATAGTATTATAATGTAATATTGAGACCTTTATCTTTCTAGGAGGAGCCCTTAAGTATCTCTAATTTTTCAAGGTGCGGGTTCCGTGGCACAGAGCAGAGCTGCTTCCTGGAGGTGATTTGAATGAGCACCACTCCGGTGGGAGCTGGTTCGGTCCAGCGTCGCTGCGGCTGAATGAGGAACTCCCATCAGCTCAGCAGGATGCACCACCCACACATGCACTTGCAGAAATGGCGGTGGAGCCCAGCCCTGTGCGCTCGGGTTAAACCTGCCTCTCCCTGACCTTGGACAGCATCCCGCTCACAGCCTGGCCGGCCCTAGGACCTTCATGGCTGGTGCAGGTTAACCCTCCCCTCTCCTTTCTCTCCCATTGGAAGAAGGCTCTGCGAGCAGCCTGCAGCTTTGCCGGTGACTCAAGGCTCCCGACACACTGGCCCCTCTGTTACGGCCCACGCACTTGGGGAAGCCAGAAACATAGAGATGGGAAACTGAATTTCAGGAGCTCCTTCAGGTCAATGCTAGGCCATGTTTGCTGTTGGAAATGCCCGGTAGCCTGCTGATGAGATGCTGCTGGAGGTCGGACTAATGCCAGGGAAGGGGAAACCTCTCAAGCGGAGGAGGTGCGGTTCTCCTGCTTTCTTGCCATGCAGAACCCTTCCTGAAGAGTCTGGTTTTGTAAAATCGAGTGACCCCCCCCCCCCCCCCCCAGAGGCTGAGGGATGCCTTTCTAAGAGGACAGGATGTAGTTAATAATTGCCAGGTCTGAGGAAAGGCAGGAAGAGAGAATCCTTGTGGCCATTAAACATGGCTCTGAATGGTAGAACTCCCCACCAAAAGAGAGAAAACCAGAGATAAAAAGCAGTGGATTTACACCAGTAGGAGCTACCATCACGAGAGAGACTAGTGTTTGCAGCTTAGCTGGTGTCGTGCGAGGCTGAGGGGGTCAGGGAGAGGTTTGAATTGGCCAAGCTGAAGGCTCTGAGTTTGCCAGCCACATAAAAACACCACCGATCGCCTTGGGGGCGGGCGTGGGAGGAGCGAAAGGCAGGCGCTCCTACCGCAAACCCCGAAGCCCCAGACAGAACCGAGACCCATGCTCGGATGCATTCCTGTGTCGGACACCACAACCCCCGCTACAAATCAGCCCCCCAAAAGGAATGTAAATAAGGCATTTACGATACAACCTAACAAAGTGCTCTACTGAATCAGTCAATCAATTACGTTTGTGGGCACACAAAGGTTTATATAGACTCTTTCACTGAGCCACAGAAACGGGGAGGAGTAAGTGTTTTAGAGGTCAGTGTAAATATTTGCCTGCACTAACACATGTATATATTTAAAAACCAGAGGGGAGAGGTTGCTGAAGAGTAAGTAACAGGATGCATGCTGTTCCACATCAAATGGAATTTTCTAAAAATAGGTTGGACAGTGCCCCCTATGATAGACGGGAGAGTGTCAGGGGAAGGGGTACGGGTAAGGTGGTGGGGGAAGGGCCACCAGTATCTCCAGTCTCCAGCCTCGCTGAGCAAATCTTTCCTGGAATGAAGTCACTGCACGTGTTCATGACGGGAGTACAGCTGACATATAATGGAAACACCCTACTTTTGGCTCAGCTGGTTCCACGTGGTAAGGGCTCCATGTTTTCACTCAGAGATGTCAATAACATCTGAAATTTCGAATGAAAGTAAAAAGAAGCTGCTGAATGTTTGTGTCCAGTGAGTTCCAAGATTTAAATTTTGTAGAATTTTTATAAATACTTTTTTTTTTATTCATGAGGTATTAAAGGCCACCCTCTCCACTATCAGGGCACAGAGAGTCCTGCTTGTCACTGTTGCTTAGTGTACAAGAGAGAAATTGGTGAGATGAATGGGAAAGCAGAATGACCAACAGTTGAAAGCCCTTCATCCGAGTTGCACATAGAAACTACGTCGTCAGTAGAAGAAAGATAGCATTGCTCATTCTTGCTCTTTCGAGAGCAGAGAGTATGGCTCTTCCAGTCTGGGGAAAGGAGCTTAGGAAGTAGCTGATGGACCACAGAGTTATTCACTGAAGTTTGTTCGTTGGTCATTCACTCACCCAAATAGGGGTGGGGAGCATTTTCCAAAAAATGCAATAGAGGACTTCACAGTCTGGAAAACTTTTATCCAAGTTTTATTTTCAGACTTGGTCATTTAAATACTTCGGCATCAGCTTGGAAGCTAGATGGTGGTAAGAGTGCTGTCCAGCCCGTAGATTTCTTCAAAGATGAGTATCATGGTGCGAGGAATGGTTTCCACCATCAGTATGCCCAGGAGTTGCAAGATTGAGAACATGTGCTTCTTGTCTTCGTCAGAGGTCTCCAGCGGACCTAGAAAAATGGAGTCTAAAATGTAGTACTCAAGTCCCCTGCTTCAAATCAGCTTGCTATGAGCTTCTGCAGTGTTGTACCTTCTGCCTGAAAGAATCCTGAATTCTGCTCTTTCAACTGTGAATGCTATGCTGGGCATTTCATGCAACATGCTACATGACCCTGATCACAGTTCTCGCTGTGTGACCACCCCTTCTGTTTCAGTTATTCAATCTTTACATATTGTCAACCTTCACAAAGGATTGGAAACGCAACCTCATTTGGATGTCCCAGGGTATTTTGGACTGATCAGTCTCTCTTCTTGCCTGCCTCTATGGCTCGCCTTGCCCCTCCTTCTGTAAATATGCTCTGATGCAACGTTTCCCTACCTCATCAATCCACATCAACATCCTGTCTTGTCTTTCTTCTTTCTGTTTTATGAATCAGCCTGTATTTCACGTTTTCATCTCCTACTGCACTTTCCTCGAAATCTTGCTTCTACTTCCACTACTCTGTTGACCTATGGATTTCTAACCAGAAACATAATATTTCTGAGATATGATTGTTCTCAATGCCCTGGATCATATTTTTTAGTTTACTTTCCATTTTGGAGAATCAAGGGAGGGGGCCCTGGAGGAGATGGTATTGAAGAATGAGTTAGATTTCCAATTGCAGAGAGACAATGAGGGCGGGAAAAGACACTTTAAGATGAAGCATTCGTATAAAGAAAATATTTACTTAGCATCTACTATGTGACAGAGGTTACGCATTGACTGTGTAGCAAAGACCAAATTACAGTATATGATTTTAATATTTGTCATTAATTGGTGAAATAAGACATCTATGTTAATATCTATAGTGTAGGTTTCAGGGATCAATGATATTACATGGTAGTTATAAATGACATATTACCTGCTTCTAGAAAATGGAAACATTTTCCCCAAATAGGTTGGTCAGGGAGGACTTCCTGGTGGACAGGAGCTGAAATGTGTCTGGAAAAATGAGTAGGAGCCAGTAATCAGAAGGGGAACGTGCAAGCGTAGCTCTGCTGTGTTGGGGGAGATGCACAGAGCACACGCAGAGGACGATCTAAATGGAGTAGGGTCTGTAAAGAGTTTTGGGAGAAGAATGTAGGAAAGGTTGGCTACATATAGCTTCAGAGAGCTTTAAACAACAGGCTGAGGAATTTGGAATATATCCTACAGACACCAGTAAATCTCTGATGGTTTAGAATGAAATGATTCTTTATACAGAAACTATAATTTTCCGGCATGCCAAATTCAATCCTGCTATGTCACCAACTGCACATGCTTGTGGAGTTCTTTAGATGTTTCTGTTTGACACCACTGATTACATCACCTAGGCTCAGCACGTCATTCCAGGTGAGTGGGCTGCCCTTGGCTTCCCGAATGAATGTGGTCTCTCTCTGCCTAGGCATGTACCTGTAAGCTGAAACTTATCAAATGTTCTCTCATTTTGAGCAGCACTAGTTATGAAAGAAAAAAAAATGTGCCTTTAAATTTGAAGAAGGAAGTAATTGTCTTCCTTAATTAAGAACTGGAAAAATATTTGTCTAGACAGTCTGAAACTGGAAAAGAAGATAATGATTTTGAAAAAGATAGAAGAAAATTGGCATTAATGAAGTGTCTAGGGGAGATATTTGAGAAACAATTCATCTTGGGCAAAGCATTTTGTAAACAGCTATCTTTCCCTTGGCCTAAAAGCCTTAAAGAAGTTTCTGTAAATTGGTGTGTCTGCCTGGATAACTAACTATCTCTTCAAACACTCCATTATATTAATGCCCTGATCCGCTCTGACAAACTTGTCATTACATCATGCTTATTTTGAAAATGAGAGTGGCTTGACTGGTCTCCCATGTGGCTGAAAATATATGAGTTTGAAATTTAAGAACTTCTATTTTAAATAAAACTGGAAGGGAAGGTAAGTCACCATTAAAAAGTATCATCAATTCTATAGAAACCAGATTCTAAAATGATGGTTTGTCTCAGCGTTCAGCCTATACTACCCATTGCAAGGGCCCTTTTCTAGAAGCAAGGGAAAGCTCTGAAAAGGCATGCTATGGGTTTCTGTCATTTATATACATTTTAATGGATTTATAATTGGATTCAGGATTCCAGCTGGAAAGCAGGAGTAGGAAGTGGGGAAAATGTGTCCCTGGGTATTTCCTTTATAGGGATCATTGAGAAACAAGCCACATACTGAACCAGGAGAGAGGTGGGAATTGGTATCCCCCATATTGAGGAATACGTGCAACCAAATATCTTACAGAAGTCGTCCTGAAAAAGCTAAGCATCTGCCATCTAGCTGGAGAGGTTGACAATTTTGACATCCCGGGTCTGATCATTAATACGATTATTCATTCCAACCAGGACTAAGTCATTCTATTTGCATTAACTAAATATATTATGAATAGAAGTCAAGCTGGCCATGGCAATAAATGGAATATGGAGATCCCATTTACTTCTCTGGCAGAAACCCAATATCCTTTCATGTTCCTTTTCTCCCTTCACAATGGACACAGCTGGGAACCTGCATATATAAACAACAAGGGCTGCACTGTTGTATTTAATTCCTCTTACAGTGGAGAATTTTCACGATTATAGCTTTTGCTAATTTCAAAGTGATTTCGGTGTATTTCTTCATGTCGCGAAAGCAGAAATTGCAATTTATTCCAGTAAGGCACATAAAAATGTTCTATCTGCTCCTCCTCCTTGTTTTTTTTTTTTATAGATATCTATGCAAATTTGATGATAAAACAGAGCTTGAAGTATTAAACAGTCACTACGGTTGGGTAAACTCTTATCTAGTCATTAAGCAGAAATTGAATTATTAAGGCTGTTACTAAGCCAGTAATAATTAACAGAATCGGCTATTAGCAGCTGCCCAAATGCTGTGTTCTTCGGGTATTTTTGCTTTGTGAGAAGAATAAGTGATTTCAAAGGTGCTCTTTTTATTTTCCCAGATATTCTTGATAAAATCGACTGTAAGCACCCCCACTCACTAGCACTGGTTGGTGTAAATAGGTGACTTGAATTGTTTCTCTAAAGTGTCTTCGTTCCAGTTATTTTTCACCATTACTGCAGCATATGCCTTTATAGGGGTGGTCCGGCCTCGGCAATGACAGGGATTGTCTCTTGGACTTAACTTCCGGCGGCAGTTGCTGACTCCTCTGTCCCTCCCTCAGTCCTGCACTCATGGGCTCAGCTATCCTGATCCCATCACTCTTGCTGAGATGCAGACTGTCCCCCAGCTGACCCGGAACGTCATTCCCATCCTTCCTGCAAATTCGTGCTTATCTCCTCCCTCAGAACACACACCACACACACACACATACACACACACACACCACATACACACTAATTGCATCCCATGCCAATCTTTCCTCTTCTACGTCCTTTCAATTCTTATGTTTTCTTTATTTTGACGTATATTTTGCATTTGCTACTAGGAGCCTGTGATTTCATAAATTACTCTTCTAGGTGAATGTTTTCCTTCCAACAAACTATAACTCCCTTCAGGAGCTTCTGTGGTTCTTCTGCCAACTTTACACCGTCCAGCAACGTAATTGGTGCACAACGGATGCCCGGTAAAGACTTTCAATTAGCTGTCTCTCGCAGAGCCACATGTTCTTGTGTTTTTCATTGCCTGGTTACCTAATTACAATGGTCTTTATGGCCCCGAGGTCATTCCCAATACCCTCCTGGTCCTGGTCAGGCTGCAACTGTCACCATATTAGCTTCCCCTTTGGCCAAAGATGTCACTGGCTTCTTCACGCCAGACAAGCAAGCTCCTTGCCTCTGCTTGAGTGGTCCTGAGCGCCCGCACTTGTCTGCTGCTGCCCGGGAGCAAACAAGAAGCCAGTCCACGGCGGTAAGAAATCGCCTCCTGTGCACTCAGGACATTCTCACGGGGTTCCTCGCTCCCTACGCATTGTGGGAGTTTTCTTGTAACAAAGGGTTTTTAAAAAACTTTAGTTTATGTTCAGGATAGCGCAGACACAGAAATGCACGTGAAATATAACGTATGTAAGGTAATGAATTGAGGAGGCCAACATCCTTGTCGTGACCGCCCAGCTTAGGGAATAGAAACGTGGCCCCCTGAGTGCGACTGACACACCCTTCTCCCGTTCATGGAAGTCACTCTTCCTTTTCTTTATAGTTTTCTCTCTCAAGTGCTCTAATACACATTATAATTTAGCTTGCCCATTTATTTTCACTATCTTGTAATAATTTTAAGAATTCAAGACCAATTGCTTTCCAAGTATTAATTTTATGTGATGCTTCAGTAAGCTCTGTGACTCACTGTGCTCAGTCTATATCCTGTTATCCACACAGAACACACATCCACGGGCACACCTGTATTCTCTCTACCCCGTCTCTCTCTCGCCACCTCTATATCTAACTATATACCACTTACACACGCATTTCATTGCTACTTAATTGTCATCTTGATTTTGAGCCATTAATCATGGTAAGATCTCTGTGATTTTTCAGGTTTTTCAATTTTGGAATAAACTAACAACTATGATGCCGAAGTAAAGGAAAATATTAATATAAAATATATTTGGATATGTTAATACTTATGGGTACTAATGGGACAGAGGAAGGAAAAAACCCTCTTTCATTAAAGGGTTGTTATAAAATCTATAAAGATCATTTTCAGAAAAATTACTTTTCATGCCAGGAAGTACTCCTGAAGATGGTATTAAGTACAATTCAGACAGTGATTTCCTTCAGAAGAGTTCGAATGATTTGCAAACATTATCTCCTTGTTCTTCTAGCTTTTTAAGAGTGTCGAATCATGGGTAAGTCATGATCTTATTCTGAGTCAAGCAAAAAAGGCAGAAAGGAATGGCAGCAATGACGAAGGAGCATTTGAAATAAGCGTGTAACCTAGCTCAGAATCCTGGGAGCCATGTAAGCTCTCACTGCCCCCGACACGGGACAGCTGGTAGGCCAACGCTAAATGCAAATGTGAAAAAGCCAGACCAAAGTCCTCGCAAGCTGACAAAGTCCATCTTTCTGAGTTTGAAGTCAAAGAAAGACAAAAGGCAAGGAAATCAGCCAAGAAACTCAGCAGAGGGTTTTATTGGGAGTTGTGATTGAGAGGATGTCCCCTGGCAAGAGCAGCGGAGCGCTGAGGGACTTCCAACATTACTGAGCCAGAATTATACAGACCATGCCAGGTATGGAGATATTTCTAAACAGGCCTGTTAGGTTTGTATTTGTATTTTGCAGTCTCAGACCCAGTGGCAGGATGCAATTCGTGATGAAGTCAGTGTAACAAGAACAGAGTTAAGACCCATTTGGAAAAAAAACCCGATGTCTGCTCTACGATGCCCCTCACTCTTGTTTGTCCACTCCCACATTCATATGAAGAGCTTGAATGACTCCAAATGTAAACTAGGGTATCCATCCTTCAGGTAAATGAGCATCGGTGTGAAGTGTGAGTCTGAAGGGCCATCTCTCTGCTGCTGATGGTAAGCGGGTGCTACTATCCATCTAACACCTGTAAAAGGCCAGTAACATGTTCTATTGTTGGAGCACAGTGACTGTGATGCTTTAACTTCATTCTAATACTAAGTCTCTGAGTCTCATTCTGTTATTCAGAGTTATGATCAGAATACAGGATCCCCTCTTCTTTGAATTAAAAAGTGCTGTAGCAAGGACAGTGGAGTGTCACCCACTACGACGGACCATGGAGTTGACTTCAGTCCTATCTAAATGGGTTTGAAGTGCCAATAAGACCTATTCAGGCTCAAATGTACAATGTACAAGAAATGAGATCAATAAAAAAAATCTGCAAATACGCATCTGCCCCTATTGCTCATAATGGGGATTATGGAGAAGAAGAATAATGACCCACGGGTGAATAAATATGAATGTATTCTACAATATAGAATACATAAAGACTCCTGAAGTTGTTTCTGCTTATGATAAAGGTTTTCTTTTCCACTTGGAAAAAAAAAGAAAGAAAAGAAAAAAGGGTCTGATAGTTCAGCTTACTTGGCATTCATGCAATGATTTGTTTAGTTGTTGGTTTATTGGTGGCTTTCACTTGTGCTATAAGTGATATTTAATCTATTAGGTCACCTCAACGCAATGAAAAAGTAATTGTTTTAGGACTTAGAACTCACAGAGATATCTACATTGCAATTTCTTAATGTACATGGCATGGTGTGTTATTTTTGAAAATGGATAGGTAAAAAAATTCATGTATATTTTGCACGTATGTTTGTGGACAGAGAGAAAATAGAAATCTCCAGAGTCTAGATTCACATTCTGAGGAATTTACTTAGATTTTCTTATTATTACTGTGATTTCACACCAGTTTTTAGAAGCATATTGTCACATGTAGATCTGAATTCACTTTTACAAAGAGCTGAAGAATGCTCTGAGAAATTTATGGCCAGTCTGAGACTAGTTAGTCTTCTCAGAGTCGCACACGTCATGTTGTCTTTATCAGATCATTGACTCTATGAAAAAGAAACATGCCCCCTCGTCTCAGTATTTCTCTCTCTGGTTTGTATTAGTGTGGAACTGAAAGGAATTAAATAAGTGTGAAGAGTTTCTATACCTAGACTCTGTAAACTGGGTCTGCAAAATGGCTCCTCGAAACCATACAGAATCCAAACGATCCACTAAAACATGGGGACGAACCTTATAGGATGGTTGAGAGGAGTCACTGAGACCATATAAAGTGCTCTCTCGATGCTTCAACACAGGGATCCGGCCTCCTGCTCTGTCTGCCATCCTTACCCAACCCCCTCTCCCAGTGAATCAACAGGTCTCTGTGATACTGCTTAGAAGGGTCCTTCAAATGTGTCCTCTTCTGTTCTGTTCCATAAAAACTTTTCTAATTCACCATCACTTGTCATCTGAAATATGGAAACCAGCCCCGCCTGGCCTTCTACTTCAGGCTTGCTTCATTCCAATAGAATCTCCCTTCCTCAGCCAGGCCTGACTTCTCAAAACCAAAGTGAACATAATCACCTCCTGTTTAAAACTCTTTGGTGCTACCCCAAAGTCCCCAAGATAAAACCAACTTCCTTCACATGGCTTACAAAGTCACCCATCACCCGAGGAGCTGAAATCTACAGTTGGGGCCAACGTGCGAATTGTCCATGAGCACTGCTCATGAATATGCTAAAGAACCTGTTACTTATGAACTCTACCGGATACCTTGTTAAGCACCTTCCATGCATCTTTTCATTTAATTCTTCTAGTGTCCCATGTGATGGGTACCTTCCACCTGATGGAGTCTCCCAGATGAAAAGCCTTGCCCCCCAGAGGGAAAATGAAAACAACAACAGCCAGGATTTTTAATCAGTCTGTCAAAAGTTCAAAGTCTTATCCATGGCGGTACACCCCTTCCTAAAGTCTTGCCTGCCTCCTGTTGTGAAAGATATTCTGCTTTGTGAGTGTGGTCCATTCATTTCTAAGCTCTGTATCATCTCTGACCTCAAGGACACTGTGTCTGAGCCAGGATTTGATCACAGAAGGCTCCTACCTGCTGCCGTGGCTTTGAGGAGACGCCAGTGTGGCCTCTGATCCTAGGCTGCCGGGGGGGCCGGGCAGGAGCACCGCGGAGGCGCCCCAACCCCTGCCCCCCCGGCCCTTGCCAATGGGATCGGTCCTTAAGTACCTCACCATTAAAGACAGCTCCCCAGTATTTCAACTGTAATTATCGTAATGATAATAAAGCCGGTCACCCTATGCCACACAGTGTTTTCCAAACTTCAGCATTTCCCACAAGACCTCAATAAGGAGGTGAACTTCCTCTTCATACCCCCGTATCAGGCTGTGATAGACTCACCTTTTCATTTAAATGTAGGAATTAGAAGGGAAGTCTTTCTCTTTTCTTCTTCTTCTTCTTTTTTTTTTTAATATGAAATGCTTCATGTATTTGCGTGTCATCCTTGTGCAGGGGCCAATTTCCTCTGTATCGTTCCAGTTCTAGTATATGCGCTGCGGAAGCGAGCGCTAAAAAGGACATCTTTAATGAAGAAACCAGTATCATTTGTCCTAAGTGCAACTGGAAGAAATGCAGGCACAGTTGAACAGATGCTGGAAATTTCTAAAAAGTTCATCTGTGCGCCACCTACCGTCACTGGTTCTACAAAAACGTTGTAGATACGGCACCCGTTCCGAGGAAATCTAGATAACTTGATTGCTGGCTTTTACAATCCTGCAAAATTGGATACATTGTCTCCATTTTACAGATCACAGATTAAGAGAATCCAAGTACTTTGCCAAGAATGCTGTGCAATTTTTCTGATTCCAGCTTGTTCCATCTTCCCACAGCCAATCCAGCTGCAGGTCAATTAGATTCATCTCATGCAATCCTTTCCACTGTAAGCACACACTTTTGTGCTGTGATTCCTTCTTACCCTGATGGTCATGGCAAGGAATGGAGAAAACCATCAACCAGAATTTAAACCCCTATACATCTCAAACAAATTTCTCCTTTAAAAAGGGGAACTCTATCTTTCAAACTGTCAAACGTAAAAACACTGTTTAAAATTATGTGTCCTCTTCCCTATTGCTCAGGCACACTCTAGAATCTTGGGCTAGAAAAATCCAAAGGAAGATGGAACCAATGCGTGTCTGTGTGTCCACAAGAAAGTACTCTAAATAGCCCATTTCCACTGAGGATGATAACACAATCCAGCACTTGTACTGGGAGCCTTTTCAGCTGTCCACCTCACTCACAGACCCTGACCCACAGAAGGAAGGACAGCAGAAACAGCAACCCATGGGCAACCCATGAGAATACCACTTGTCATGGTGGATGTTGAGCTTCATGCCACAGTGCAATAACATGCCAGATTGTGACATTTTAATGAGAATGTGTAAGACTTCACATCTATTACCTGCAAATCTTGAGGCTGTGGTGGGGGTGTGGGAGGAAGGATAGTGGGAAGGAAGTTATTGAAGGTACTATAAGAAAATGAGAGAGGAGGATGGGGCACCTGGGTGGCTCAGTCAGTTAAGCATCTGACTCTTGATTTTGGCTCAGGTCATGATCTCAGGGTCATGAGATGGAGCTCCGTGATCAGCGAGGAGTCTGCTTGAGATTGTCTCCTTCTCCCTCTGCCCCTTCTCCATTCTCTCTCTCTCTCATAAATAAATACATCTTTAAAAAAAAAAAGGAAAATGGGAAAGGATGAGAAAGACAAGTGGGAGAGAGAGGGAGAGAAGGAGGGAGAGATTTCATTACTCAGGCTGTCTGTTGCTGACCAAACGCACCTGACTATCTCTGACTTTCAGGGAAGGTAACAAAGAGCTGAGATGCATCTCTGTGAAACAGGCCGCCCTCGGGCTCTACCTGGCGCTAAGACCAGAACCCCTCATCAGGGGCTTTCAGCCTCAATTCAACTGCTTAGCTCAGACTTCTCATCATTTCATAAAACAAGACAAAAAAAATCCACCTGTTAGAGTGGTAACTTGGGAAATTATGGTTGCAACCAGTATTTAGAAATCACACTGGCAGCCTGGCAAGTAAGAACACGGTGCCTGTGAGCAAAAAACCAAGCTCCTTGAACCACTTTTGCTTGGGAAGATGCTATGTGGGGGCTCAGATAGCTCTTACAATGTGCGGGCATGGCAGCCTTCAGAGCAGCTTTTTAAGCAGCAAACAGAAGAAAGATGTATTTTTTCACAACCATTGTGCCTTTTGAAAGAAAGGGCCAGAGTGTGTCAGTTTGACCTGTTGTGACATCATGCTGTGGTGTGACAGGCTGTAACACAGTAAGTAAACAAATGATGAGCAATCCCTCATGGGACGGTGATGTCAGAGGCACCTCTGAACGAGGGGACCTCGGGACTTAGTCGGGGAGGGGGCAAGGTGGTGGCAGCATCTGGTTGGAGAGGAAGAAACAATAGGTTCGTCGTTCTCTGCACAGTGTTGTTTTGGATTTCCATTTGTATTTACTTCCAAATTCTTTATACAGCCAAGTTTCTAATCTCTTGACATTTTTATACGTGGTTTGATACCATATAGCAATGTTCTGTTTTGGGTTTTGTTTTATTGCATGACATCATTGACATTATTCTGAGCTTCTGTAGCCCCTCTCCCCCAGTCATTTTTAAGCTTTGAATTGCATATGGATTGTTTTTTTATTCAGATTATCTCCTGAAGAAAATTTCCCATAAACATTTCTAATTCTTTGGATTTTCTATTCCTGTTAGCCCCACTCTTATGATTAATGCGATCATGGATAATAATACTGAACACCTACTCTAGGCTAAGCTCTGTACTGATACTTTCTATAACCCGACTTGTTACTATGAGGACCCTGTAAAGTGAGCATTATTATATTATTTTATAGGTTTGAAAACAAAGAGTAAGAGAAGATAAATAACTTGCCTCATGGCACACGGTTAGTAAGTGGAGGAGCTAGAATCCTACAAGAAATCCTGGAATGGAAGGGAAAAATACTCAAAGCAAAGGGACTCCCAGGCACTGACTGAAAGTGGTGCAGGGAGCCTCGAGCCGGCAACTATCCGTTAAACAGTGAGGAGAAATCTGAGTCTCTGGGATGTAGTAAGTTCACAATGCATGTGTCTGTGGGCAGATGTTGAATATGGTTTTCAGAAACTGGCTATGACCAGATGTTCTGCCCTCGACTGTGGTCCTCAGGCTGAGAGCTTCCATCTTGACCTTGATCTTGGAATGATCTGCTTTGAGGAGATGCTGCATCTCAGAAAATGGTTATTTAAAATGGAAACAATTATTTTCTGAGGGAGAAAGAATACAACATAATGTGGCTGTCAGTGGTCTGTGAGGTTAAGCTTCTTCTGGGTTCCAATCTTACTTCGCATATTCAACATCAACTTATCTGCTATCTCCATATGACCCCTACCTTGGCATGAACCATGGAGTTTAGTGGATATAAGTGAACAAAATATCTGTAAGTGTTTTAAAGAATTGTATAACTGGAATAATTCCTAGGGTAGCTAAAAATGGTCTGGGATTGTTCAACTCTAAGACAATCCATAGACCTCTGATCTTATGTAAAACTAAAATATGATGTCAAAGATGAACAGTCCCAGAGGGGACACCCGACCAAAGCCATCTCCAATGTCACCCTGGAGGACGACAGACAAAGGCAGTTTTCCCAGAGAACAAAATCAGAGCAGCCAGACTAATGATGAAGAACCTGTACAACCAGCCGTGGAATCCTCATCACTCCTCCTGGCAGGATGTGAAATGTGCTGCAGGACGCTGACCACTGAGCATTGTTTTCCATTCTCCAAAGAGAGGTGGTCCCCATCACTCCCACCCCAATGAGTCTGGTTCTCTGTCTTTGTATATACTGTGTGTTTAACTTTTTAATTTGTCATTTAGCTATAGACCACCACACCACAAGGGAGCAGAGGAAGACTGACCAGAGAACTGCATGTCGACCAGAGACCCTTAATCTTGACTAGAACTGAGAGAGGACATTTTTGTATATGTGCGCACATGGGAAGAAACAGTTGCAAAAGGTGGGGGGC
Organism: Phoca vitulina; assembly: GCF_004348235.1. NCBI lineage: Eukaryota > Metazoa > Chordata > Mammalia > Carnivora > Phocidae > Phoca > Phoca vitulina. The sequence goes on along the minus strand of NW_022589745.1, from coordinate 3,611,322 downwards.
TGTAATCGGTTGCTGTTACTTTTGCTTCCCAGCATCAATCCATTCCCCTTCAAATAACCATGTCCCAAAGCCAGGAGGAAATGTCCCCTCTCCATGTCCAGTCAATGGAAATGTAAAGTTACAAAGATGGAGGATTTGGTTTCCACTGCCTAAGTAACTCACTTCAGTTTCCCAACCAAGTAGAGTTCAGACAGAAACAATTGACCCAAATCAAGCCGATCTGGGCCAGTGAGACTCAATTCCAGAATGTTATTTGTATTTCATGGAATATGAAGTCTTGCTCTCTCCGGAGCACACAAAGTTTGGACATACCAAAACGGCTACAGCTGCGTTACCAGGAGAGAGCTACAAGCAGGTTAGACCTGGAGGGAGCAGAGCTGAGATCTGAGGGCAGCCTTGCTCTGTTAACACTGTTTGAGCCTGGGGTCAAGTCTTGCCCCAGCACTCTTTTTTGTTTGTTCTTAAACCCAGTTGATTTGGATTTCCTATTGACAGCCACAGAAATCATCTCATCCAACTGATGGCAGTATTCTTGGCAAAACGAGAGATATATGGTCTATAAAACACTTTGGTGCTTTTCATGATGCTTGACTTATAGTATAGGAAACTGATTAATGCTTCTAGAATAAGAATTTGAAAGAACTAGGCCAGATTACATTGCACAAGAATAGGAAGAAGGGAGTATTATTTTATTTTTAATATTTGTAGGACATAAAGTCAAACAAATCTGGCATGGATTCTTTTGGGAGCTTTTATTTATTTTCTTTAAGTTCAAAATATATCTTTAGATGTGAGTCTGGCATTTGTACTATTGTGAGTGTTTCCAACCTCTTGGGGGGTTGAGAGAATTTAAACATATACGAGTGTGTGTAAGCACTCACACACACACACACACACAAAAGCTTGCCAAGAAGTATAATTTTTGTATTTGAAAGTGGCATCTTAAGAATTTTTCTCAGTGAGAACGTGCCTTTAGAAGTTCTCCTCTTGGGGCACCTGGGTGGCTCAGTTGGTTAAGAGGCCGACTCTTGGTTTTGGCTCAGGTCATGATCTCATGGGAAACAAATCTTGGGGAAAAAAAGAAAAAAGTTCTCTTCTTACAGAGACTGACCAAAATCAAATTGCATATTGATAACACCTGCAAAATTCAACTGATGGCAGCATTAAATCAATCTAACATCTTTTTGACATAGCTTGGGTTCACCAGATTTTCCCACTCTCTCCTAAGTTGAACTATGATAATTTGCCTAAAAACATAAATAAAATGTTGCAATAATATTATTAGAATTTTTTTTAGTATAAACTTGGCATGTCATCATTTCCTGTCTGGAAGGATATCTATGTATGTTTTCAGCCTTAAAAGATTGAACTGAATATCTGCTGCTTAGACAAATGTGCTATACTAATCTTTTTAATAATTAGGAAATACAACTAAATACATATATTCAGAATGCACTAAAAAAAATGGAATATTGAGTGTTGAAGAGTTAGGCTTTGTTCACATTTCCAAAGAGATATAACTTGGGCTTTCCAAAAAAAATTTTTTTTCTTCTGTGGTTTGGTTAGGCTTTATGTATGAAGAATGCATTTGTATAGATCCTGAAATACTGGTCCGTAAAGGGTCATGAAAGAAGATTGTGTATTGGATTGTCGTATTATCAGTTGGGGAGTATCCAATATCATGTCCATTTAGCATCTCCTGTGAAATAATGAAACTGTTTATAAGACTTCCCATGGTAATGCCAGCAGGAATGTAGTTATGTGAACATAGGGCAACTGCCTCTGTGAAGAAAAGGAATGTCATAACCAACATGAGGAAGAAGGCAGCAAACCATCTGCCTTCCTCTTACCTGCTTCTATTCTCAGAGTATGCCACACTCACTTTTCTTCCCCTAGGCTTGAACAGTGTTTGTAAAAATTCTAGGGAGTACTGCATATTTTAGATCATCATTGTGTCCTAAAATATTTTCAGTGTTAAAATTGATCACACATTGGGTGAAACTCCTCAATCTCTACCAGCTTCTATCATTTACTTTAAAAACATAAAGACCCCATTTTTATTTTTATTTTTTGCAGCAGGAGTGGCAATTAATGTAAACATGCTAAGGACTCTAAATGTCCAGTCATACAACAACTTGGAAGCTTTTAGGCCAACAGTCAGTTGTGTATTTGTAAACGTGCATGGAAAAATGGAATCTGTCCTACATTATTTTCCATTCTCAAATTTTTCCCACTTAGCTATACAGAAATGAAATGTTTATTAAGGATAGTTGTAAATACATGTTTTATTTATTTTTGTGTTTTACTGCTGTACATCACTAGAAAGTGCTAATCTTGCCCCTTCCATACCTGTTGATGTTTTGATTAAAATATTTATTGCTCCCAACGTAATTTAGTTTCCAAATTCCATGAGGCATGTATTCAACTTTATTCCTTTATTATCTCATATATGTAAAAGGCTGAGGAGGTGAAATGCTCATAGTATCTATAATAGCATGGCAGTGGTTTCTATAAGCAGTGATGCTTAACCTGAGCCAACTAATATTAACAGTGGTTTCCACTACGGACTCTATTGCTGCACCCATCTCAATTTATTTTTCCAGGTTTTTGAATGGTGAATAAATATTGTGAAAATCCGATACAGAATTATTATTTTTTTTTAATGTGGAACTCAGAATTTCTCATCACTGAGTTCTTCCATGAAATGAACCATATCTAATAAGTCTATAAATATAGTTATAAGCCAAATGTTCCAGTTAAAAGCAAGAACCAAAAAGTAGAAGCTCCAGTTAAAAGCAAATGGACTGACTACAAAATTCCAAATGTATGTAACTTATGAGAAACACATCTAAAACATAAGGCATATCCCAAACACAAGGTTAAAATAAAAGGAAAGATAAAAAGGTATAGCAAGGAAATATCAATCAAAAGAAACCTAGGAAACCATATTATCATTGGTGAAATTGACTTTATGGTAGGGCAGTACTAGAGATAAAGAGGTAGTAATGAAGGGTTCAAAAGATAAAAGTTTCAACTTACTGGGAGAATACAACAATTTATGGCTTTCATGTAATTTTATGGCCTCAAAACACGAAAAGAAGAAACTTATACAATTATAGGAGGAAAATGTAAAATAACCCATAATCACTGTGGGAACTTTTGCAATGTCATCCTCAATAATAAAAAGAACAAGCAGATAAAAAAATTACTGATATGAAGATTTAAACAAAGAGATTAACAAGCCTAACCTAATGGAAAGAGAAAGGGAGAGAGAGAGAGAGACAGAGAAAGAAAGAGAGAGAGAGAGAGGGAGGTAGGAGGGAGGGAAAGGAGGTGGGGAGAGGGAGGGAAGGGAGGGAGGAAGGAAAGAGAAACAGAGAGAGGAAGAAAAAGAAATCAACTCCACTGTAGAATGAATTTTTTGCAAGCATACTTGGCATATTTTTCCAAAATTGAACATATCCTAGTCCAGAAAGCAACTCTCAACACATTTCAAAAGGTTCAAGTTACACAGAGTATGTTTTCTGACAATTGTGCCGTTAAGTTGGAAATAAAAAACAAACAAACAAAAAAAGACACAAGAAAATACACTGATGATTGGAAATTAAGAAATATACTTTCAGGCAACCCATCAATCACAGCAGAAATTATAATGGAAATAAAATATTTTGAATTGAACTACAACAAAAATACTGTATATCTGAACTTGTGGGATATCACTTAAGTAGTACTTAAACAATATTCTTAAATATTTACATATATAAAGGTATACAAATTAATGAACCAAGCATCTATCTCAAAAACTTAAGAGAAAAAGAGATTGACAAAGTAAACCCAAGGAAGTAAGAAAGTAGAGGAGAAGAAAAAAAAATAAAGCCAGAACAGGAGTTATTAAAGTAGAAAACCAATATAGAGAAGATAAACAAATGTAAACGGTGGTTCTTCCAAATAACTCAAATGGTATCCTCTGTTGAGACTAGTCAAGAAAAGAAGAGAGAGGCCCAAAGGACTAATTTCATGGATGAAAAGGATCAGTCTCTGGGGACTGCAGATATCAAAAAGATACTAAAATGATATTATGGACACCTTAAGCCAATAGAAAAGACAATTTATGGAATGGAGAAAATATCTTAGAAAAATATAACTCACCCAAACTGCCCTCTCCACAGCGTAGATGTGAGTAGTCCCTACTATAAAACATTAAATTTCTAAAACAGACAAAAACCCTTTCCACTAAGAAAACCTTAGATCCAGATGGCTTCACTTCCAAGTTTTTCCCAAATATTCAATAAAGATATAATTCTAATTGTACAGGATTTCTTCCAGAATTCATTTTATGAACTAATTAATCTGTTAAAGAAGTTAAAGGAGAGAAAAATCACAGGTCATCTTTGTAGTGACTAGAGATAAAAAACAATCTTAAAATATTATCTGGCTAACCCTAAAATATATAAATTATGACCTCACTGAGTTTATACCAAAATGCAAGATTGGTTTATTATTAGAAAACCAACCAATGTATTTCAACTCAAAAATAGTTATTTAAAAGAGAACCATAATATAGTTATTTCAAGAGATTCCTATCAACATTCAGTGAAATTAAAACTCCATTCATAATAAAATCACTCAGCAATTTAAGAATAGAAAGGAACACCCTATACTGACAAAAGGTGTTTACCAAAACAACAGCACATAATTTACTTAAGTCCAAATGCCTGATGGTCTCCCTTTGGTTCCAGCAGAAGAGGGATATGTCCACTGTCACCATTTCTTTTTGGTATATTATGCAGTTCTTAGCCAGTGTATTAAGCATGATAAATTAATACTATCTAGTATTTTAAGTAAGGAATAAAAAATTAAAGGTACAAGAATTAGAAAAGAAGAAATAATTCTGAAGGAAGAAACAAAACTGTAATTACGTGTAGATGCTCTGAAGAAAAGTTTCGAAAGGATCTACAGAAAAGCTGAAAGAATTCATGAGAGTTTACCAGAATTGTTGGAAATAAAATCAATTAAAAAAAATGTATTTCTCTATACCAGTAACAAATAAATTTGAAGGAAATGTACTATGTAGAAGAAGATCCACTAATCCATAAGATGAGAGATAATTGAACAATAACAACAAAAAAGTACAAGATCTCTTGGTGAACAAATACAAACCTTTATGAATGATATTAAAGGACGAATGGAGAGATAGGTCGTGTTCTTACACTGGAAAACTTAGTGTAAGATGTTAATTCTTCCCATATTTAAATGCATGTATTCAATGCAATCCTAAACAAAACCCCAAAAAGATTTAAAAAAAAATGAGGTAGCTTGATGAATTATTCTGAAGCAATTATGAAAATTCATATAACCAAAATAGTTTTCACACTCTTAAAGAAGAATAATCTGGGAGTCTTGATATGTCTGCTATCAAAGCTTTTTATAAAGGTGTAGTAATAAGTACAGTGTGGTAACTGGACTAGAGATAGACCAATGAGCAAGAAGGGAGAACTCAGGGGTAGGTGCTTGGACATCTGATCAGGACTTATGATGAGAGTCACTTTAATGATCAATTGGAAGTGATGGTCATGTCGATACATGGAACTCAGTCAACAGGGGATCCGTGCACAACGCAACATGAGCTTCAACTTCTATCTCAAATACAATTTTACTCTAGATGGGTTTGTTAGCCTAAATGTAAAGGGAAGAAGAAAATAAATAAAATGAAATAAATAAAATAAAATAACATATAAAATGATATAAAATTTGAAATGTTAGTATAGGACAATTTCATTCCCTCAGAGAGAGTAAGATATTTTTTAAAAAAATACAAAAGCACAAAAGTTTATAAAAGACTGAAATATTAAACTAAGGTAAAGGTAAGCAAATTTATTTACTGGAGGCATTAAAAAGAGAGCGACATTAAGCCAGCCACTGACGGGGCGATTACATCTGTGACTCACTGATCTGCAGATGACTTGTAGCTAATGAGCTCCCACAATTTGTTGTTATTATAATGATTATTAGAAGACAAGCAACCCAGAAGAATGAGCAAAAGATATAAGAAGGCACCTCACAGAGGAGCGTACACATGTCCGAAGAACATGTGAAAAGGTGTTCAATCTTAATAGAAATTGAGAAAATGGAAATTGAAATCACACCAAGATAGTATATACCCACAGCCCTGAACATATAAAACAAATGACCAAACCCAGTACTGTCGAGTACTTAGAGAGACAGGAATTCCTGCTCTGCAGGGGGCAGAACAGCTCCTTGTCTCTGTAGAGTTAAAACACACACATGCAAACCAGCAATTCCATTTCTGATAATATATGTAGGCAGTGGAAATCAGGTATCTGTGCAACCAGATACATGTATGAGAATGTTCACTGCAGTACTGTCCACAAAGAGCTAAAGACTGGAAATAACCCAAATAAGCATCAGCAGTCGAATGGGCAAATACCTTGTGAAATACTCAGACAATGGAATACTACACAGGAATGCAAAGACTACATCACTTGCAACTAATTTAAAAAATCTATTATTGAGTAAAAGAGGCAAGGAGAAAAAAATTACATACTGTACAATTCCATTTCCATAAAGTTCAAAAATATGCAATACTGGAATATTTCGGGACATGCACGTGGGTCATAAGAATATAAACAAAAAGGGAAGGGATTACTGTATGAGTCAGGGTCATGGCTCTATGACTGGAAAGAGTTAGAACCAGAAGCAAGGTTAGGAGTTGGGGGACCCCCGGGGTCTTGGCAATGCCCTAACTTTTTGCTGTGGTAACGGCTACATGGGTGTTCACAGTGATTTGTTAAACTATGCATTTACACTTTATGGATTTTCCTGGATGTATATTATCTCACAATAAAAAGTTTAAAAAGTTCAAAATACAAACTTTTTCAAAAATTTGTATTTTACACATAGAAATTCTAACTGATCTTGGTACTAAAACCGATCTATGTTTCATGACCTTAAAATGCCAATTTTAGGCAGTGCATTACACACTACTACCCTTAGTTAAGCCTATGCGTAGTTACAGATGTAGGGGAGGGAGATAGAAAGCAGTGTGAGTGTATTTGTAGCACTGAGCTGCTAAATCCTTATTCCTTGTGAACCCGGTGATTCACTTTGTGTTTTTCTAACATCCAATAAAATTAATAAACGTGATTTTTCACCATGCTCAGGTGAATGTCTAAAGATTAGTTGTCATTGAGCTTCATGTGGAAATAACACATTTAACATCATTCTAACGTTTGAACACCTTGTTTTAAACTCTGCTAAGGTTCTTGGAATACGGATATGGATGTAGATGAGGTAGGAAGTGCATCAGCCTCAGACAAGTTGTCGCGAAGTTTATTCCTAAATAGGCACAGCTCTTTTGCAATGCTTTACTACTAAGAGAGAGGATTTTCGAAATGCTCGATTTCAGTTTTATTTTGAAACAAAAGGTTTATTTCCCATGGAAATGGAAGAATGTGTTCCACTAGATCATGCAGGAATGAATCTAAGAGCATAGGGCATTCAGACTTAGCAGTGTCTTCTGTTTACAAGCCTATGGGCTTCACTCCATTGACAATTTGCCTGACAAAATGGAGCTACATTGTTTGGTTTTGTTGTTTTCCACTGCACAGAAGTAAATGCTACTAAATTAATGGGGGAGATGTTTTTACTTTCAATATGGTATGCCTGAGACTTTATTCTTTTTGAGGCTATCAATCATTAATTGGTGTGGGAGGGCTCATTTACAAGGAAAAAAAAAAAGTAAAGCTTGCCCTTTAATGTAGAGTTACTGACCATATTGATCAGCATCTAATCTTGTGATAAGAATGGAAAGCATTTAAATTCAGAAAACTGCTAAAGCTGCACTTTTACCACTAAGAAAATTGTACTCAGAATGTAAGTGAAAGTAATTATAAGTTTACTCAATAACGAGCATCTGATTTGACTAAAGAGCTCTCTATTTTGGTAGAAACATCTTAATTGGTTATGGAGGAGGGAAGGTTCTCTGCCAATAATAAGATGCACCTGGAATGTATCTACCACTTGGGTCTGAGCTACTTCCTGTATTTGTGAAAGAATGTTTACCTCCAGGGTGTGTATCTTGCAAATTCAGCCTACTTCATAATGGAAAACAAAATCAACAATACCGGTATATATTCCTTTTTCCATTTTTTCTCCTTAGCAATTTTGCCAGACAGGACTGGTACTGGAGCAACTCACTCCTAAACCTGCCCTGAGTTTAATATGACCCTCTACCCCCAAACCGACCCTCCAACTAAAGAGATGTATACGATAATTTGCAAATGTGTAAGAATTTGATCCAAGCTCACCTGAAAATATTTAGAAAGAATATTCTGAAATGGTTTTATGCCTCAGGCATGACACCAAATCCCGTGTAATGTTGAGAGAGATGGTAGACAGGCCAGTCCTTGCTTTGCTATCAGGCACGACGGCGTGTGTCCTAGATTTAATGTCCGAAAGCCTGGTCTGAGCCCCTACTCTGTGACTGACTGGTTGTTTGACCTTGAGGAGGCCGTTTGTCTTCTCTAAATTCAAGAGGATTCAGACGGAATTATCGTGAGGGCTAAAGGGAAAAATGTATCTGGATGTCTAATGGCAAGAGGCATCTACCCTTCAGACAGGCGGACAGATGATCTCACTCAGCCACCACTTACCCCATGGGAAACCAGGGCTATAATTCTCATACTTTGGTCACTAACCTTTTGATAAAAACTGTTACCACTCAGTTTTCGGTGTGTCTCTTCAGTGTGTCAGTAGATTGTTGGAGTAGAGTTTCGTTCAATTGTGGAAATTTTACCTATTAATAAATGCACTTTAAGCTCCCTCCCCCCCCCCTTTTTTTTTGGTGTTTACACTGTAGAGTATATGACATTCTTATTATCTACTCTGAGGTTTATATCTAATTTATAAGGCTATTAATGTCCTTTGATTCTCATAAAAACATTTCCCCCAGGTTAGCTACATGATTTGTGGGTCCAAGTATAAAAATAAAAATGTAGGGCTGTTGCTCAAAAAGCAGGAGGAGGAGCTATGAAAGGTACTGTGGTATAAAGTTTTTTCCATTTATTCTTTTAACTTTTAAAAAGATCTATTTATTTATTTTACAGAGAGAGAGAGAAGGGGGAAAGGCAGAGGCTTAGGGAGAGAGAGAATCTCAAGCAGACTCCCAGTGGAGCCTGATGTGGGGTTTGATCTCACCACCCTGAGATCACGGACCTGAGCCGAAACCAAGAGTCCATTGCTTAACTGACTGCACCACCCAGATGCCCCAAAGCTTTTTCCTTTTAAAATTGGTTAAACTATGTTATTACCTATAAAATGTAATATGGGTAGTGGTGATGCATGAGTGACAAAATTTATAAACTGCAGAAATGATTTTTTTCTGTCATAAGCATATACATATAATATAGTAACTTAAGCTTCATTAATATGAGAACTTGATCCCAAGATTTTTATGGATGACTTTCTTACAAATTTATTTACTGGACCATCAAAATTTATATTTCAACTTCACTTTCAACTGATAACTGAAAGATCAGTCTACTGAAAGATCTTAAATTTTTAATGATATTTAATTTTGAGAAGAACCTGCTGCAGCTATTGCTGGGGATGTTAAGAGTATTTTATAGGATGTGGCAAATTGGGGTAAATTTCTGCTAAATTATTTTGAAATAGAAATTTTAGTACACATAGAGCTGATTATGCTTTCATCATCAATAGTTTTCTTCTGTTACATTTTTTATTAATATTTCCATTTCATTTGTTCAGATTTTTTTCTTTGTGAATTCCAATCACCTAGATATTAAGTTCTTCTTCTGTGTGTCCTTTCTGGACTCTAAGACAGCTAGCCAAATTTAGCTTCTACATCACGGATTTTTTTTATTAGTATCAGTTTGTCTCTTTCATGGTTTCAACATGAATTTGTGTGAGGTGTATCATTTCTGGCCACATCTTCTGTCCTGGTGCAGTTCTCCTTTATGACACCCATTTCCTCCTTATCGTTTTGTTCTCATTTAATTCTTATGGCTCTATACTCCTTTTAAACATCTACCATTAACTTCTTGTTCTCCACCATGGAAGACAGGATTGTTAAAAACTTTCGTCATGAGTAATTTTTTTTTCCCTCTGAGGTAGGTTCTTCTGAGTTTTTCTGAGGTCTGTGGTAAATCTATTTTTATCGTTGCTGTTGAGACTTTTGGTTCAGGTTTGTTCCCTTCTATTTCTTTATTCATGGACAGAGCAGATATACTCAAATACAACAGCTATCAGAAGATTTTACAGATTGGGTCTGGCCCATGCTCAGTGGCCAACGGTGGTTTGACTCTGTCTCAAGCATTTCAGAAGCTGTTAACAGCATTCCAGAGGCTTGGAGCTTGTCCCTATGGGCCTGATCTTTTGCTATGCCACCTGATTTGTGAATATTCTGAACCATTGGGTTACAACAATAAAAACAACACAGCCATCAACAGAAAATGCTACCATTGTCTTCTAGTTGTAAAGTAATGGTATCGGTACAGAAGTTTATAGAATAAAAATTGATGGTCTTCCTTCCAACCCCTCCTGACTCTTCTGTTGCTGTTCCTACCCACCTCCCCAGAGTTTAGCTTTAACAGTTGTGGGTAGATCTTAGCAACACTCCCTTTTATTTTTATGTATCAATGTAGATACACACTTCTTTTTTTTCTTGTTCTATTGCATAAAATATCAAGTAGATAATACTCTATGAAATATTCTACAATGTGTTTTTATTTCCATAAAGGTATAGCTCAGAAAAACTTTGGTTTCAGTATATTTCAAGCTTTTTAACTGTTTTATGGTATTCATAACAGAAATATTCCATTTTTTGAGCACTTTCTCTTTTAAAGACTTTCATTGTTTACTGCTTTTTGCCTTTATAAAAAGTGTTATGTTAAACATCTTTGCAAATGTGCTCCTATGTACATAATTGCAAATATTTTTGTAGAATAGGTGCTAAAAAGAACAATTGTTAAAAAATGAGGACTTTTTTTAAAAGATTTTATTTATTTATTTGACAGAGAGACACAGCGAGAGAGGGAACACAAGCAGGGGGAGTAGGAGAGGGAGAAGCAGGCTCCCTGCTGAGCAGGGAGCCCAATGTGGGCCTCGATGCCAGGACTATGGGATCATGACCTGAGATGAAGACAGACACTTAACGACTGAGCAACCCAGGCACCCTGAGGACATTTATGTTTTTAATCAATGAGCCCAAACTGGCCTCTAAAAAGGGGCACTAAATTAGCTTCCCTAACGGCATTGATTTTCCTACACTCACTCTTCCCAATGCAGGCTATTGCCAAAGATGCTAATTTTTACAAGACTGGTGGCAAATAATTTATGTCCTATTATTTTTTTTAACTGGCATTTCTCTGACTACTGATGAGATTGAGTATGCTTTTATATGCTTATACTTTTTCTTCTGTGCTTTTTTCCTCTGTAAACTTCCTGTTCTTATTGTTTGCACAATTTTTCTTTGTTGGCCTTTGTACATAGACAGCTTTGAATTCATCAGATATTAAGTGCCGTCTGTTCTATATGTTTTAAATATTATCTCCCAGACCTACGAACTCAACAAGAGATCGAAGAAAAGAATAGCAACAACTCTCTGAACAGAAAAGCAACCACTTTCTGGAAGGTCTTGTCTGATTTGTTTAGTGTATATTTTCTGGGGATGTTGTTACCCTGTTAGCATTTTGTTCTCTCATTCATCTATTCTCCTCTAGACAAAATGACAAGATGGAAGAAATCAGCTCAAAAAAAAGAACAAGAGGCAGTACCGACTGCCAGGGACCTAATCAATATGGACATTAGTAAGATGTCGGAACTAGAGTTCAGAATGATGATTTTAAAGATACTGGCTAGGCTTGAAAAAAGCATGGAATTATTAGAGAAAACCTTTCTGGAGAAATAAAAGAACTAAAATCTAACCAAGTCAAACCTAATCAAAAAGGCTATTAATAAGGTGCAATAAAAAATGGAGGCTCTAACTGCTAGGATAAATGAAACAGAAGAGAAAATCAGTGATATAGAAGACCAAATGATGGGAAATAAAGAAGCTGAGAAAAAGAGAGATAAACAACTACTGGATCACGAGGGCAGAATTCGAGAGATAAGCAATACCATAAGATGAAACAACATTAGAATAACTGGGATCCCAGAAGAAGAAGAAAGAGAGAGAGGGGCAGAAGGTATATTGGAGCAAATTATAGCAGAGAACTTCCCTCATTTGGGGAAGGAACCAGGCATCAAAATCCAGGAGGCACAGAGAACCCCTCTCAAAATCAATAAAAATAGGTTAACACCCCAGCATCTAATAGTAAAACTTACGAGTCTCAGATACAAAGAGAAAATCCTGAAAGCAGCTCGGGAGAAGAGGTCGGTAATCTACAATGGTAGAAACATTAGATTGTCAACAAACCTATCCACAAAGACCTGGAAGGCCAGAAATGACTGGCAGGATATATTCAGAGCACTAAATGAGAAAAATATGCAGCCAAGAATGCTATATCCAGCTAGGCTGTCACTGAAGATAGAAGGAGAGATAAAAAGCTTCCAGGACAAACAAAAACTAAAGGAATTTGCAAACACGAAACCAGCCCTATAAGAAATATTGAAAGGGGTCCTCTAAGCAAAGAGAGAACCTAAAAGCAACATAGACCAGAAAGGAACACAGACAATATACAGTAACAGTCACCTTACAGGCAATACAATGGCACCAAATTCCTATCTTTCAATAATTACCCTGAATGTAAATGGGCTAAATGCCCCAATCAAAAGACACAGGCTATCAGATTGGATTAAAAAACAAGACCCATTGATATGCTGTCTGCAAGAGACTCATTTTAGACCCAAAGACACCCCCAGATTTAAAGTGAGGGGGTGGAAAACCATTTACCATGCTAATGGACACCAAAAGAAAGCTGGGGTGGCAATCCTTATATCAGACAAATTAGATTTTAAACCAAAGACTGTAATAAGAGATGAGGAAGGACACTATATCCTACTTAAAGGGTCTATCCAACAAGAAGATCTAACAATTGTAAATATCTATGCCCCTAACATGGGAGCAGCCAATTATATAAGGCAATTAATAACAAAAGCAAAGAAACACATCAACAATTCCCAGGGGAATTCTACCAAACATTTCAAGAAGAATTAATACCTATTCTTCTAAACTGTTCCAAAAAATAGAAATGAAAGGAAAACTTCCAAACTCAATTTATGAGGGCACCGTTATCTTGATTCCCAAACCAGACAAAGACCCCATCAAAAAGGAGAATTACAGACCAATAACCTTGATGAACACAGATGCAAAAATTCTCACCAAAATACTAGCCAATAGGATCCAACAGTACATTAAAAAGATTATTCACCACGACCAGGTGGGATTTATCCCTGGGCTGCAAGGTTGGTTCAACATCTGCAAATCAATCAACGTGATACAATACATTAACAAAAGAAAGAACAAGAACCATATGATCCTCTCAATAGATGCAGAAAAAGCATTTGACAAAGTACAGCATCCTTTCTTGATCAAAACTCTTCAGAGTATAGGGATCGAGGGTACATACCTCAATATCATAAAAGCCATCTATGAAAAACCCACAGCGAATGTCATTCTCAATGGGGAAAAACTGAGAGCTTTCCCCCTAAGGTCAGGAACATGGCAGGGATGTCCACTATCACCACTGCTATTCAACATAGTATTAGAAGTCCTAGGGGCGCCTGGGTGGCTCAGTCGTTAAGCGTCTGCCTTCGGCTCAGGTCATGATCCCAGGGTCCTGGGATCGAGCCCCGCATCAAGCTCTCTGCTCAGTGGGAAGCCTGCTTCTCCCTCTCCCACTCCCCCTGCTTGTGTTCCCTCTCTCGCTGTGTCTCTCTCTGTCAAATAAATAAATAAAATCTTTAAAAAAAAAAAAAAAAAAAAAGGAGTCCTAGCCACAGCAATCAGACAACAAAAAGAAATAAAAGGCATCCAAATCATCAAAGAAGAAATCAAACTCTCACTCTTTGCAGATGATATGATACTTTATGTGGAAAACCCAAAAGGCTCCACCCCAAAACTGCTAGAACTCATACAGGAATTCAGTAAAGTGGCAGGATATAAAATCAATGCACAGAAATCAGTGGCATTCCTATACACCAATGACAAGACAGAAGAAAGAGAAATTAAGGAGTCGATCCCATTTACAACTGCACCCAAAACCATAAGATACCTAGGAATAAATCTAACCAAAGAGGCAAAGGATCTGTACTCAGAAAACTATAAAATACTCATGAAAGAAATTGAGGAAGACACAAAGAAATGGAAAAACGTTCCATGCTCATGGATTGGAAGAACAAATATTTTGAAGATGTCTACACTACCTAGAGCAATCTACACAGTCAATGCAATCCCCATCAAAATACTATCCACTTTTTTCAAAGAAATTGAACAAATAATCCTGAAATTTGTATGGAACCAGAAAAGACCCTGAATAGCCAGAGGAATGTTGAAAAAGAAAAGCAAAGCTGGTGGCATCACAATTCCGGACTTCCAGCTCTATTACAAAGCTGTCATCATCAAGACAGTATGGTACTGGCACAAAAACAGACACATGGATCAATGGAACAGAATAGAGAGCCCCGAAATGGACCCACAACTCTATGGCCAACTCATCTTTGACAAGCAGGAAAGAATGTCCAATGGAAAAAAGACAGTCTCTTCAACAAATGGTGTTGGGAAAATTGGACAGCCACATGCAGAAGAATGAAACTGGACTATTTCCTTACACCACACACAAAAATAGACTCCAAATGGTTGAAAGACCTCAATGTGAGACAGGAGTCCATCAAAATCCTAAAGGAGAACACAGGCAGCAACCTCTTCGACCTCAGCTGCAGCAACTTCTTCCTGGAAACATCGCCAAAGGCAAGGGAAGCAAGGGCAAAAATGAACTCTTGGGACTTCATCAAGATAAAAAGCTTTTGCACAGCAAAAGAAACAGTCAACAAAACCAAAAGACAACTGACAGAATGGGAGAAGATATTTGCAAATGACATATCAGATAAAGGGCTAGTATCCAAAATCTATAAAGAACTTATCAAACTGAACTCCCAAAGAACAAATGATCCAATCAAGAAATGGGCAGAAGACATGAACAGACATTTTTCCAAAGAAGACGTCCAAATGGCCACAGACACATGAAAAAATGCTCAACATCGCTCGGCATCAGGGAAATCCAAATCAAAACCTCAATGAGATATCACCTCACACCAGTCAGAATGGCTAAAATTAACAAGTCAGGAAATGACAGATGTTGGCGAGGATGCGGAGAAAGGGGAACCCTCCTACACTGTTGGTGGGAATGCAAGCTGGTGCAGCCACTCTGGAAAACAGTATGGAGGTTCCTCAAAAAGTTATAAATAGAGCTACCATACGATCCAGCAATTGCACTACTGGGTATTTACCCCAAAGATACAAATGTAGGGATCTGAAGGGGCACGTGCACCCCAATGTTTATAGCAGCAATGTCCACAATAGCCAAACTGTGGAAAGAGCCAAGATGTCCATCGACAGATGAATGGATAAAGAAGATGTGGTATATATATACTATGGAATATTATGCAGCCATCAAAAGGAATGAAATCTTGCCATTTGCAACGACGTGGATGGAACTGGAGGGTGTTATGCTGAGTGAAATGTCAATCAGAGAAAGACATGTATCATATGACCTCACTGATATGAGGAATTCTTAATCTCAGGAAACAAACTGAGGGTTGCTGGAGTGGGGGGTGGGGTGGGAGGGATGGTGTGGCCAGGTGATAGACACTGGGGAGGGTATGTGCTATGTTGAGCGCTGTGAATTGTGTAAGACTGTTGAATCACAGACCTGTACCTCTGAAACAAATAATACATTATATGTTAAAAAAAAAAAAGACAAGAATAAAAAAATAGCAGGAGGGGGAAGAAATAAGGGGGGGAAATCGGAGGGGGAGATGAACCATGAGAGACTTATGGACTCTGAGAAACAAACTGAGGGTTCTAGAGGGGAGGGGGGTGGGGGGATGGCTTAGCCTCGTGATGGGTATCAAGGAGGGCACATACTGCATGGAGTACTGGGTGTTATACGCAAACAATGAATCATGGAACACTTCATCAAAAACTAATGATGTAATTTATGGTGATTAACATAACATAATAGTAAAAATAAATAAATAAATAATATCTCCCAAAATGTCATTTTTTTAAAAAATTTTAGTCAACTAGGTCAATTTCTTTCTTTATTAGTCAAGGATTTTGTTACTTATTTAAGAAGGTTCTCTCACCTCAATATAGCCCCCCATTTCACGGGATAATATTCAACCCTTTATCTGATTTGCTTTCTAGATTTTCAGTGAAAAGTCAACCCGGAATTTTTCTCTTGTTTCCTCAAATAGCATATAGAACATATCCCCTTGGTTTGTAAAAAGAGACTAGAATTCCTGGAACCTCTGTGGTTTGTATGATTAGCAAATCTACTGACCTGAGTAGAATCCCACTCCTCAATACTCCAGAGCAGCCCACACCCATGAAATGACATATAGGTAACTTTGTCAAAACACATTAAATAAGGACTTGGCGTTCTAAAACCTATCCTTATAATAATTGCATACAGGGATTGAAAATTTTGTGCAATTTTTACTTGCCCTCACATAAGGAAATTGCCAGTGAATAGGGACCAGGTTATAATGGAGAAAATCACTAAAGTGCTCAGAATTGTTTAATAGAAGAAAAGTAAGACTCAGCCAGGAACAAGCTGAAATATTTATCTTAGGCCCCACAGTTAACAGTGACACCAGCACCTCAGGTCACACTAATGTCAGAGTCACACTCAAGCTTCTAGATGCATATTTTTTAAAGATTTATTATTTTTTAGAGAGAGAGACTGCGGAGAGAGGAGGGGCAGAGGCAGAGAGAGAGAGAATCCTGAGCAGACTCCCTGCTGAGTGTGGAGGCCTATTCAGAGCTCGATCCCAGGACCCTGAGATCATGACCTGAGCCAAAACCAAGATCCAGATGCTCAACTGATTGAGCCATCCAGGTGCCCCTAGTTGCATACTTTTAAATCATAGTTTATGTTTTTATGCTTTAGTTATTTAGGACATTGTAAAATTTCACTCCTCTACTAAGGCTTTTTATATACATTCTAAAGCTAGTAATAAAATTGAATCACTTCAAGAATAGTTACAGAGAGAAATACCTAGCTGACCACTGTGGCCAGGATTCTGATGCCCTGGGGGCACACACTAGAAGAGGAGCCCTCCATCTGTACTGAGGTCTGTAGGAAGCTTCTGGAAAGCCCCCTCCTCAGACTCATAGGCACTCAGTGACTATTGACTGAGTAATTGATCTCTAATTACAGTATTTAAGGCTTGAGTCTTCTAAATGACAGTTGTCCTGTAGAAGACAGCGGGCACAGATTGCTTAATTAGGATATAGCAATGTAAAACTGTGATTTCTTCTGTAAGCAGTCCATGTGAGTTTCATATGGAACATCAGTTAGGATGTTCTCAGGATGAGTCACTTTAGAACTGGAAAATTGCTCACAGAGGCTAAAATGTGTCAAGAAACGTGTGAACAAAGAATACACTTTTCCTGTGTGGCATGCTCTTCAGGGAAGAGAATCATTTGCTAGGACCTGGGCTTTAAGGTAAGCCACATCTTTGGGGCCGACCAACTGGGTAACGTGACTCTCTTCCTCCAGCTCCCTGATCCACTATAGCCATTTCTCACAGGGATGCTGTGAGGCAGAATGAGATAATAAAGCTGAGATAATACGCTTTGAGAGGTGCTAGATTAGTACAAGGTATGGTTATTAATTTTGTAGGCTATTATTAAAAACCCATAAAGAAAACCTGAATTTAACTCCATGCCAATTCACTGGACCATGAACTGAGAACAACTGTGTGTCAGAATAAAAAGAACATTATTTCCATAATCCCTGTAGCAAAACTGTTTGCAGGACACCACATGCTTCCAGGGATTTCACTGATTAGAAAACCATTCCTACCAGATATTTGGTAGACCAAAACCCGTTAATTCACAGGTAAGCTAAAGCAACCCAAATGGCGAATTCTTGGAGGATGCATGGTAAACTGCACATGTTTTCAGAAGCAAAATAAAAGGAGGGAAATAGTTTATTTAGATTCAGTTCCTGGATCACAGCAAACATTTTTGAAGGATGCAAATGTTTTTAGCTCTGAGAATAAGGCTTTCAGATTCAAACGTACAGCAGAATGAACAATGTGTAGACAAGATGGCGAGGCAGCCAACATGCTGGGAATTCCCTGCTGTTCTATTTATGGGCTGGTCACTAAGACTTGGAGATTGTTGAAACTGGAAGGGAATTTAGAAGTCATTTGGTCAATACCATCTTTTTCCAAGGTTTCAAACCCTTCAGGATTTAGTTGGTGAAGACATTTGCATAAATGTCTGAAATGAGATTATCTTGGAGCTAGCTGCTACATTGCTGGGGAAAACGCTTGTCACTCCCCCTCTGTTGTTAACAGACCATGCTCGTTGCTCCTCAGTCCTGCTGCAAATGCAGTGGAGGACCCCTGGATCCAGCTGGAATGTCTGATAAACAGTGTCTTAACAGCATTCCCAACTCCTCACTGCTGGGCCTACGGTCCTGAGACTTCTCCCATTCCAACTCCAACCCAGTCTTCCCAACTGACATTTGCTCACCTGCTGCCCTGCTCTTCAATCAGAATGAACTCATGATGAGTCATTTCCAAGTGCAGGGTGTTCTCTGCACCTCCATGTATTTGTCCTTGTTCTTCTGTCTGGGATTCTTCTACCTCCCCTGCTCCGCCCTTGGCTTGGGTGCTTGCACTGTGCCCTTCTCCCGTATCCAGCGTGATTCTCGGCTCTTTGCTTCCCCTTCTGCTGCACAGTTAAACACTCTAACTTCTAATCACTAGTTTGTAGCTTGCATCCCCAATTCATTGTGGACTCTCCTATAACCTAGCATGGGATCTGAACCAGCTGACACAGGACGTGGTTCAGGGGAGGATGTGGAAGGTACACCCTGGCCTTCAGTTAGCTCATCATTCTGTTGGATGCGACCCAAATGGAAGAAGCTATTTCAGATACAGCACACGAGCCCTGTTGCACTGGACTATCCCACAGGGCTTGGTCTGAATAGGAATTGTTAATGTTCCTTCACCTTCCAACAACTGCAGAACACCTTAGTGGGCAAGCTGCCTCCTCTTACCTTGCTAGAAACCTTCCCTCCTGCTCTCTGCCTGATTCTTGGAAATGCTGAAGATCTTTACTGTTCCACTGAGGCTCTTTGCAGATTCTAGCTTCACTTTTGCATCAGAATGCTGGTAAGAGGCAGGCCAGAGCAGATTGCATTACTCTAGGAGTGTCCCTCGGCAACTTGTTCAGAACAGTGCTGTGGGAAGACCCTGCGGAGAGAGAGAGAAGAACACACACACACACACACAAGGAACAACGGAAGACTCATATCATGTGAACATTTTCAGTTGTGGAATTGTGCTCTCAGAACCCTCATAATTCCAATCACTTTTCCTTCATTTCCTAACATCTACCGGATGCTAGTATATTCTAGGCTCTATGATCCATGCCAAGTATCCCACGGTGATCCAAAGACCTTCTTCATCCTCACTGAGTGAACAAGGCAGGGAAGAGGAAAAGAATTCTACTACAGCGTTATGGGAACTGGGTGGGAGGAAGATGTGGATGATTCGGTGCCTACATTCGTATAGAAGGTCATGTGCCTGTGAATTTAAGTGTAAGACTTTGCTGTGTAGTAATGACAGAAATTTTATTTGTAACAGACTCAAAATTTAGGTGCAGATTGTGCAGCGTCTCTATATATAATATATTGTATGGTTCGGTGAAGGAAACAATATTAAGGCTTTCTGGAGAATGTCATATACCTAATCAAACATTTAACTTTTTTGTGAACACAGAGATCACATCTTATTAAGAGTCTACATTGTTCCAGATGTTGCCTGTGACCTCTGCTTCGAACATTGCCCCCAAAGCTTCAGCCACTGGCAAATAAATTCTGCGAAGGAGAGGTGATAGGGTAAATTCATGAAAATACTTCTAGTGCAATCCATTCATGGACATGCCCTTTTTTCCTTTGAAACGGGGAGGGTGGTTGTGGTTGCATGAGAGGCTCTGGACTCCCTGGGGTAGAAGGGGGGCTGTGGGGCAGCAGGTAAGGAGCAGGAGAGTGGGGACGGTGGGTGGAAGAACAGAAAAATGTATTTACATGACGTAGTTGATGTTTCCTTAATCAGAAATCCTCTTTATTTGTTTGGTCTACAACTCATCTTCCTATGTAATTAAGAAGTAAACAGTCTAATATTAAGTATTTACTTTGTAGTAGAACCAATTTTGGTTTGTGAAAAAAATCAAAACAGATCAAATCTGACATTACACATCTCCATATTTGGTGGTGTTCGTTTGCCGTTTTCAATGTGTTGATCCTAAAAATGTATTCATTTGACTTCCACGTCAGATCAGGAACGTTTGAAGACACCAAATTTTTTTTATTTCAGTAAGAGAGGATAATGTTTTCCTCAAATATGAGAATGATAGTGGAGTATGAGATATATTAGTCTTATTTTGTGTGATGCCAAGACGGAGAAGTTGGCTTGATTAACGGGAGGTCTGGGAGACAGATTCCAGATTCCAGCTTAATGTAAAGACAATCATGGATTTCTTTAAGAAATAATAAGTTCTTCAACACTAGACATGTTCATATACAAATTAGAGGGTCAGTTTTGGAAGGTTTTAAATAATAGGTTCAAATAATTGACATGTGACACATGCAGACATGCAAATGACTTTTTTTTTTTTTTTTCAGGATAGAGAGAAAGAGCAGTGTGAGTGGTGGGGAGAGAGAGAGAGACAGAACCCCAAGCAGGCTCCATGCCCAGCAGGGAGCCTGACACGAGGCTCAATCTCACGGCCCTGAGATCATGACCTGAGCCGAAACCAAGAGTCAAATGCTTAACAGACTGAGCCACCTAGGCGCCCCAGGGGCCCCAGGCAGATGACCTTTTAGAGTCCATTCCAGACCAAAAGTTCTATGAGCCAAATGTTCTTAGTGTCTTCCCACATTGGCAATTCAACTATATTCAGAATGGTTTTGAATGTTAATTTTATTGTACGGTAACAATATGAAAGTACAAAATAGATCTTTGTCCTCCTTGCCCATTTCCTTTCGATCACAAGTTTATGACACTCACAAATCTAACTGGCTCTTGTGGAATATATATTGATTATCAATTTCAATATATTTCCATATTAGGTCTGGCAAGATTATCATATATTTGTCATCTTTTGGCGATTTTTTAAAACTCAGTTAAAAAAATCAGAGGTATAGCTGATGATCATCTTCATGCATGTCCATCACAATTTTTTCAGAGGTTAAGCAGGTGCATTTATCTGTTAGCTACGAGGTTGCATTAACCTGGGATTCAGCAGGGTAGCTGCCCTGTGGATGGTGATGGGGATTCTCGCTCGGTGCAGCACGGCAGACTCCCACACCGGAGAGATCATTCTGAAAGTCACACGAAAAATGAAAGATCAGGGACTACTCACACCTGCATTCGACTGCAACTGGAAAGAAACGGGGATACATATGAATCAAAACTAGTCCTCAAATTGCTGCACTTAACCTTGTACCAAATTACCATAGAATTAATAAAAGAAAGATGCAATTATAAATGCGCATCACAGCAAGAAAGGAAAAATAACTACGTTCTTAGATTTGCCAAACACACATACATTACACAAATATGCATATATAAATTACATACATATATACACTGAAATACATATTTTATGTTAATTTGAATACAACACATCCTCCGAAATTACTGTATAAGTGACTGGACTTCAAAAAGTTTTTAAAAAATCACATCACTAGAGTACACTTCACAGAAATCAGATAGGTAGCAGTGTTTATCACATGTATAAAACATGTAAAACACACATTATACAGGTTTTCAAAACCAAATATGTCCAACTATAATGGGTGTTATTTTTTCCTGAAGTTTGTAAACCTAACTAATGAAGGGAAAGGCATCAGAATATGAAGTGATTACAAATAAA
The DNA here is from genome assembly GCF_004348235.1 of Phoca vitulina. Taxonomy (NCBI): domain Eukaryota; kingdom Metazoa; phylum Chordata; class Mammalia; order Carnivora; family Phocidae; genus Phoca; species Phoca vitulina. Next base: position 3,589,166 of record NW_022589745.1, on the reverse strand, counting down.
AATCAATTCGCAGAGAAAAATGATGGGAAGAAGACCTGACTGGCAAGTAGATGTAATTGATCAGGGGAGGAGTGCATTCGCTTGCTCATTCTTCCCGCTGATGTGTGTCTTTTGCATAACCAGTGTTGAGATGGTTAGAAGCCTCTTCTCATTTCTGCACAGGGAGAATATTTATCTCACGGTCTCACAATTTATTTAGAGGTTTGATACATTTTTATTCATGGACATTTATCATGTACTCATTTCAGAATCATTTCAGACTTGGAATGATTGACTAATATCAAATTGTAGCTTGTTGAAGAAGAAAAGTAACTGCAGCATGTTTTCAAATTGCAAATTTAGATTTTTTATGAAGATGTTGAGGCACAATGGGCATAAAACATCCATATTGTAATATCTTCATTGTCTCTGATTCTATAACTAGAACACATGATTGTCACTGTTTTTTTTAAAGAATACTAGAAAATATTGGAATTTTGGTTATAATGAAACCCATGTCACTGATGCTTAAGATTTTGTTCTAATTAAAAATGGGGTAGGTTTTATGTTGTCATTCTTACGAGTGTATACAGTGTAAGGAGTTTTTAAGAACAGTCAACAGTATGTTGTGAATCAGTATATATTAGTGCCGATCCATACAGATATGTGTATTTAAATATACAAAAGCCTAAGTCCTCAAATTGCAAAGTTTTAAATGATCATAAAGACTCTGGAACCTAAATCAGACTCACACCTTCACAGTTCTTTGGGATTTCATTCCAGTGTAGGTAAATCAGCTCCGTATTTGCTCCTGATTATGGATGCACTTCACTAAACATCAAATCAGAAATGTTATTCTGCCTTGAGAGCCCACGCATTTCCACAATAGGAGTCCATTTGGCCACATGCTGGTGCTCTCCATAAAGTCACTTGTATTTAAATCAGAGACACAAACCTCTTTCTTCAGTTTCTCGCCCCTCCCCCTCCGCCGGCTGGCAGTATATTTTCCTTAGCATTCGTAATGTTAATTGGAGTTACATGTGTGCAGTTGGATCTGAATGTACTTCCAGATGTGACTTTTGTAAGCAAGCCCTTTCAGACAAGAAACCCCTTCATATTTCAAATGAAACTGCACCACACGAAGTACCTTCATTTAAAAAAAAAAAAATTCCAAAGGACACAGCCATTAGTATGATTAAGCACAACGTAAAAAAATATAAAATTGCATCTATATTCGAAATTAGGTCATCTGATTTTGATTCTTGCTTTTTTTCCTTATTTTCTACTTTAAAATTTGCAAAGGTCCTGGGGATGTGATGTTAAAAAAAATAAATCTCTGTTATTCACTTTAAAAAAATCATCTGATCCCCCTTGGCTTTGTAGAAAATTGAGGGCAGGACTAGAAATCCTATAAGGTAAATGATGCATTTAAAATGATGTCAGCTGCCTGAAAATTAGTTTTATTTGTGCCCTTACCTAATATTTTAGTTATTTTATAATGATGGCAGATATGATACCAAGGAAAATAACCGCTTTTGTGCATATCCCGGAGGGTAGATGGAGAAGAAAACAGGACTGAGACAGTCTGAGGGAGCTCAGTGTAAAAAGAAACGCAGAAGCAATTAAACCTCACTTCCTGCAAGGTCTGTGCGAAAGCTCAGCGCTGTTTCCATGGTCATGTGGCCGCGTCTGCTTTCATTTGGCAGGAATTCTCTTATCCTTTAAGTCAGTGAATCCTAAGTTTTTTCAACGGAATTAAATAAAAGCTGAATCTCGGTAACAAAGGGCAGACCAGTCTTTTAAAAAAAAACAGCCCTGTGTTATGTGGTTAAAATATATATATTTAAATTTTGTCATTTTGATTTTAGGAAAAATCATAATAAATAATACCAAGAGCAGAGCATCTCATATTTACAATCCAAAGAAGCAAGGCCATGGAGAAACCGAGTTATAGTCAATCAAGGAAACTGGGGGGTGAGGGGGAATCTTCAATGAGCCGTGATGTGCCCCCTCTAAGAACACCCTGAGCTTAATTTTCGGCCATTTGTGTGTGGCTCATTTATAACTCTGTGCCTGGTTCTACTTCATTGGCAAAGCCAGACACCAAAACAAGTAATTACCATAATTATTTTGGTCCAAGATGAAATCCTTTTGCAGAGTACACGTTTTATTTTGTATGGGATTTTTCTTAGCCATATACATTCGAGTAAAATTTCTCTTCAGAGTATTTATAAGCAGCACTGTGAATTCATGGTAGGGTGGGCTGATAATTTAACATATTCTTATCTCTTTTTGACTCTTTTTCATTTTCTTGTCACCACCTTAGTTTTTATGTCTCTACTTTAGGAGATACAACAAATAACATGCATAATTTAATTTTCAGCATTTTAAAGCAAAGGAGTAGATTTAGTTTTCCCCAGAGCATTTTATTAAGGAAACATTCTTACAGCAAAGAAAAATCCAATATGAAATAGAAAAATGAAACAAATGTGTGCGCGGTGGTGTATTTTATTACGTGGGGCTTATTTTGATCAATCAATCATACTGAGACCAAAAATTCTTTAGGTCCATATTTCACTGCAAATACTGGTGGGGGAGGTTCAACCTGCATCTCCAATGTTTAATGAGGTGTCTGTTTCATCCTTCCTAACTGAAATACTCTAAAAACCAAAGTGGTTAAACTTAATAATTTTATTAGACTGTAATAGTTATTTTATTAACATTTTTCTCCAAGGATTTTTCTGTCTGATTATGAATACTTTGCAATTTCAGACAGTATGATGGATGCTACTTTTCTATGACAAGAATTTTAACAGCCCGTCTTCAGCACTCAATGCACACCCAATTATGCGTCTGAGCTAGTAACCTTGAATTTATGTTGCCATGGTGACAAACTGGTCATGCATTATGGATTATCATTGAAATTCTACACCCCTACCTAGCATAATGAGAGTTGGGGACTTAATCAAATCAGCCATTCTGTGTGACACAAAGTGAAGAGCTGGCTCTCATTGTTCCGTGCCGAGGAAGGAAGCGGGCCTGTTGGGGAGGCAGCTGCAGTGCTCCCGTCTGATAGATGGCCCTTATATACATTTGTGAATGTATAGACAGATGGTGCTCAATGCCTGGAATTTCCAGCTTAGGCAGCAGCTGTTCGGATAACCTCTGCCGTCTCACCTTGTTGTCACGGAACATTGAACAGAGACTGAGAATGTGTGTGGATACATTGACAATCTGACTGAATTTACACTGCATGGCATCTCTCTTTTATCATAAGAAGGCTGGCCTAGAATGAATGCCGAGTGAGGGTAGAGGAGGTGGGTGGGGGGCAGTGCAGGGGGAGGGGAGGATGGCCAAGAGCGCCCTTTTGAAAACCAGACCCTGGAATTGGAGTATCTCCCATTTCCATTTTGCAAGAAGAAAGACAGACAGAAGTAGTGTGGTAATCTTTGCCTTGGAGAAATCTGGTTGGCTGCTTTTTCAAAGCCCAGAAATCATAGACAGAACCAAGCCATCCTCGTATAGAGTTCAAGCTGCCTCTATCCCATAGGTGATGGGTGTCTTTGTTACCTCTTTGCCTGTTACAGAGACAAAATACCAGCCACACCAGGTCAGAGGAGCAGGGTGAATGTCAGGGCAGCAATGACCAGAGAGAGAAGATCACTGGCTTGGCTTGCTTCTCTCTCTCCACAGAACATGGTGAGTATGAATTAGTGAGAAACCATCCTAGTCGTTCCTGCTTCGCTGTGATTTTTCACAAAAAATGGACTTGTTTTTTTTCTCTCTCCTTCTCTTTTAGAAATCACTGCACTAATGTGATGGTTCAGAAAGGCATGTTTTTGAACAGAATATCAAGCTCCCTATGTCTCAGGATCCATGTGAATATTTCTCAACCAAAGCATGAAGACTTGTGATTGTGCTTGCATTACACACTCCCGTCCCTCTCAGGCCACCACCTCCCATGATCATCGATCAGGTTGATTTATTAATAACTCTAGAAACGCCATGCATTGACTGGAGCGTTATCCATTGGCAGGCATTCTACCCGTTTCTTTCTTCCATCTGAAATCTTCTCTCTGCTTGATTTCGTTATCTCTTTTTTTTCGTTTCCCTTACCTTCCCAACCCCAACATTTAAAACTGCCTGAGCCATTTGGTTTGGAAGACTTTTTATGTGTGCATGGAGGAAGGCCCTTTTTAAATATTTCATAAGGCTCTGGGTGTCTCGCCTGATCCACAGACCTCCATGACTGCAGGATAAGCAAAATTGTCTTATCAATGAAACATGCTTTGACCCAATAGATTATAACGGCTCCAAAAAAGCCATTACCCTTTCTCATGTTAATGCTTAGCAGACTATGAAGTATTTTAGTAAGGTCTGGGAGACAGGGGAGTCTCCAAAGCCAGCACTATCCATATCTGTGGCCAAGAAGAAGGTTGCTTTTTAGAAGTCTTGAAGTTGGGTCAATATTACGCATTTAAAAGCTTCCTGGGATCTATTATTGACATTCAGGGAATTAGATGCATAGAAAAATTTTCACAATTGATAGATAACTTTTTGTTATTTTCCAAGTACCATGATAGGCTATCCATAAATAGATAAAAGACTTAAAATATGAATCTGTATTTAAGAAGACGGAAATTGTCACTAGAACACTGACATTATATTAAAACTAAAGCATGATACTGTCATAAAAAATTAAATACCTGAATAAAAACTACAGGCACGGGAATCTGGAGCCATCTAAATATATTTCTAAGCATCTGTTTTATATGAATGTCTTGTATTAGGGTGGGGGAGTTGTTTGTTTCAAATGGATGAAAAGCAATATCCATTTGAATTCTGTATCTTTGTGCTCATGCATAAGCAACAGCTTTAATATATTATCATCACAACTATTTTACTTGAGTTCTCATTTTTTCCTGAGAAATGGCACTTAATGAGTAGTTTTATCTTTTTCCATAAAAGTGTCACAAATAAGCATACTGAGAACATCCATCCAAATAATACTGTAAGATCTAAATATATATTTTAATTTTTTGACGAAATGAAGGAAAAAATGGTGTATTTTTCCATTAATTCTTTAAAATTATTCATGTATAAATATGCCCTAGACAGATATATATTATACTTAAAATGTCATAATTAAAGGTAACATTATTTATATTCTCTAAAAATGATCACGAATGTGTAATCTTAGCCATAAGAACGTTTTTCTAAATGAAACTGTTACTTATATTTTGTGAAAAAATGTCTTATTTTCAAAAGTCTTTTTGTGAGTTTCCAAATATATAATAAATACTTAGACAATAATAATTTAAATATATAAGGAATGCAAAAGTAATTTGAAAGGATTAATTTCTAGTAGAGCCCTGATTCATTGACTGGGTCTACGTAGCACCCCAACACTTAAAATCAACAGCGTCCTGTCAATTGCAAAGGTTTAACTGTGGAAGTTTGACAATGAATTAGTTCCAGAGAGCCTCTTCACTCACCTGGTAGGGCCTCGTGAGGCCACATCTTTCAACCACTTCTCCTAAATGGTCTAATAAGAATGACCTAGTGAAATTTTCTTTAGCTTATTTAAAATAATTTTCGAGGGAGTCATCATTAGGAAACATTTGTGATAAACAGACCTGCAAATAAATATATATACACACACATATATATTTACCTACTTGTCTAATTCTTATTTTTTGTGATTTCATCATCTCTGTACGTATTAGGCCTTTTTGACCCTTTCTGCTGCTAATCAGATTAGCAGAAGCTGAATGTGTGTGATAGTAAGCTTATGTTTTGTGTGTTTATATTCATTAAACATGCATTAAAGATACACAAGTTGGGAATGTCTCGGTGAACAGGGAAAGACTCCCTAGGAGACAATGTAGAACAGGTGTTCTCTTGTCCCCGGGTGACACAGGATTTGGAATGGGCGCTGGAGAGCGTGACAGTGGTATCTTGCCACCCGGTGGTAAAGCTGGGGGAAGAGAGACACGCTGTCTGTCACCAGCCCTGCATGACTCCCCAGGCATATTCTCCAAAGTGACCCACGCTGGGAGAGTCATCCAGCACCTAACCACGGATGCCCGCTGGTCTTCGTGTCAGAAAATTGGCCAGTTTGCCATGTATCAACAGGTATGGTTGTTGCGCGTTGAAGACATGTAACGCTGAATTTCTGGAGTTAGAAGCATTACCACAGTGCCTTTCTCTTCACCACATGCCCTCTGTATGGCTCGAATTATCCATTCATGCCATTTTTGGAACAGTTGCTTATGTCCCAAAGTTGTGTTATCCTCTTTCTGTCATAAAGGAGAAAACGTAGTTTCATAATCATGTTAGTTTGGGGGTTATTTGTGAAAAATTAGAGTGAACACCGTGGGCCTGTGTCGTGGTCACCCGTGAGCTGGTGAGGCCATGGTGCCTTATGGAAAATGATGGTCAAGCCAGGCGCCCACCTCAAACCAGGCAGCTCCCTCCTTTACTGTTCCTGAAGTGTTGTACTCAGCCTGAAGACGGGACAAAGCTGCTTCTAACGTGGTGTGGCTTCTCAGAAGCGAAGTCAACCCCCTTCCAGAATCAGACAGGTCAGGAAGCTGGACCGGGAATGCGCTGAGGTTGTCCACAGCTTCACGTGGTCAATCCAGACCAGCCCAGCCTTGCACAACTCCTTCTGTCCTTTCCTGCTGTCCTGCCTCCCCTGACCCTGGGCTCTCTCCTGAACACATCATCTCAGTCCCTTCAGTCACTAAAGGAAACTTGAGCTGCTTAAGGCAAGCAGCTCCACCGGACACAGCTGCACCCACCTTAGAGCCCATCTGCACTGTAGGCTACGCAGTGTTAACCCAGGCTAAGTAGGTTTAGCGAGGGAGACTGACCTTGCTCACTCCGTGGAAGTGCCCTCCTTTGGCCGTGAGCTGGCCTGGTCGAGCCGGACAACACAGGGGATTCTGGCGGCTCAGCAGCACGTCGTGAAGAGACCAAGTTCCCTCAGAAGATGCCCCAAATGGCAAAATACGGATCTGGGATTGTTGCTGTCATCTCCCCCCGCCCTCCTGTCTACACAGTCTGTACGTGGGAGTGTGCGCACGCCCGTATGTCTGCGGGTAAGATGTGGAGACAGCAGGAACTGAGACACTAGTTTTCAAATATTTCTTAAGCAACAGAGCATTTTTTTTTTTCAAGTACAATTCTAAGAAATTCAATCTATAGATCAGATTTTAGAAAAGCAAGCTTGGTAGGAGTAGGGTCCCAACCTCACCCCCACCAGACTGGCCTCCCACACATTCCCCGAGCTCCTGCCGGGACATGAAGAATCCTTACAGTGAGGAACACAATGTGAAAAACCACTGGTTTAGCAGAAAGCATGTGGGATGTGAAGTGAGAACATATCAAAACGAGAGGCGTGCCACCAAATCCCATGGCATCTCAGACAGGTGTCTCTGCGTGTCCACCCCTGTATCTGCAGAGGGAGGAGTTAATGCCCTTGCTGTCGCATCCTTCTTGAGCAAAAGAAACCCCACTCTTCCCAGAACACCCATAGAGTGTGAACCAAAAGATGAAAACAGTCACGCAACCTTGCCTGATTTCTGGGAATCTGCTTAGGAAAAATAAGTGCGGAGTTAATACTTTGCAAGATGAGAGATATGCTCTGGGAAATTTTAGAAATATAAAAAAATAATAACAGCTATTTATAAAATACAACCTACATTTATGAAATATAATCTCCACGGGTAATCTGTCTCACACACCAATTGAAATATCTGAAAGTTCGATGAAAAATATATTTGGAAATTTTCTAAAGTCACTATTTTGTGTCAAAGTAGAGATTAAACCATAAAATATGTCTTCATTCACTTATTTATGAATCTCATCTGGTCCATATCAATCAGCCTGATTGAAAATTATTGCCAAATAGGCAAAATACAACCTGTAGAGTGAATTGAAATACGAAATTGATCTTTTAGGGCACATTTTATTTTCATTCCCCCTAACATCCTTACAAGGTTCTGGTCTCCCAACACAGTTTGCAGAGAGCCGTGGTCCCTCATTTCTGAATTTAACTCTGGGGGAGCTTCCATTTTTCAAACCTACGAAGACACACTCGTGCTTAGAAACGTATTATTTTTTCATCTTATAATTTTTCATTCTCGTGAGTATGATTTGGATCATTCTAATAGAATGATATTTTAATTTTTGAGAAACAGGTAACAGAAAAATGACAGCTGGATGTTCACAATTATAAGAACTGCCTAAGGGGCGGAGCCTGGATGGCACGGTTGGTTGGGCGTCCGACTCTTGATTCCAGCCTGGGTCGTGGTCTTGGGGTTGTGAGGTCGAGCCACGCGTGGGGCTCGGTGCTGAGCGTGGAGCCTAAGTGGGATTGTCTCTCTCTCTCTGCCCCTCCCCCTGCTCCCACATGTTTCAAATAAAAATAAATAAATGAATAAAATCTTAAAAAAGAAAAAAGAACCACGTAAGGGACATTGTTGGGTTTCTAAAAAGTTCTTGCTATAACGATATGATTTTCACTAGTGCAGGGAGAGTGAATCCAGACAAGATGGAGCTATTCACAGGGAGGAGGTATGCACATAACACTCTCAGCCAGAATGACTTCTGCTTTTATCTCGCAAACAAATGTTTATGATTCAATCAATACATTACCTTAAACTTAAAAAAGGTATTATTACTCACAATAGTACATTCCCTGCATTTGTTAAACATGGGCTGTGCGTCAAGAACACATCAATTGTCTCCTTAGAATCCCACAAATCTCCTTTAATTTACAAATGAAGTCATTGAGGCTCAGCCTAAGGAAAGTCATTCATTCGATCGGAACTAGCTTCGGGTCAAAATGTTGAGTGCTTGCCTAATTTTTTTGTCTGTGAGTTCGAATCTCTCCCTGCTTGGTAGATTTGGATTTGCTGAGAGCACAGCTCAGCATCGGTGGAGAAGGAGTTCCAGCGGACTGGAGGCAGACTTCGTCGAGCCACATCTCCCCACTGGAGCTTGCCGGAAGAAACCAAACTGTCCAGAAGGCTGACTGGGGTTCTCCAGTCGTGCTCCTGAGGACTACAACATAGCTGCGTGGGTCAGTGCCCTCCTATTCTCCTCTACACAGTAGGATGGAAAGAACAAGCTATAGTTACCAAGTAAGGGAGAGTTTGTGATTTTCGTCTGCCATGGCCAAGTCAGTCTTGGGGCATTTAGAACCATTCAGCCAACTAGGCTTTCTTTAACAATAGTACTCTTTATGAAAAGGGTGGCCATGTTACCTTTCCCCCGGATAGCCCTGGTTTATTCCACTGTAACTACTAAGAGTACACTCTTTCACCCTCAAAGGACACTGAATCAGATAATAAATATTATGGTCAACTGACTCATAGACACTATTACGTACGGTGTGTAACTCTATATCGCTATCGGAAGTCAAGATACAAAATAGAGCAAATATGTAAATAACTGTATCAATAGCTATTAGATGACAGCTTTAGTAATTGAATTTAAATTACCATTTGTTACTGCCTAAACTAATTCTAATATTTCTTTCCAGGACTCATGGTAACAGCATGGGTCTCCCAACACTTTTTCAATGAAGTAGAAATAGCTTGTTTTCTACAACGTCAATGATGACAAGCCTTCTGGGCCAGAAGGCTTTGTATTCTCTGAAATCTTGGCACTAGGTGTATCCCCCCCCCCCCCCCTTCTTAGTCCTGGAGCAGAAATCTTGATGCTGTGAGCTACAGTCCACAGGCAGGGAGAATGAGTAAGAACAGTAGACGCACTGCCGTAGCCGCACACATTTCAAGGGAGCAGCATGTTATTTTTTAAGTGCAGTTGCGCCCTGATTTCTTTACAGCATGAAAGTAATCCATTCTTTAAATAAAGCCATGCTGGGTAATTATTAAGGTGGCACATCTTAGCTTGGTGGTAGCCCAATGTCCAATAATTAGTTCACTGTCAAACATCAGCCTGAGCTTAGAGGAAAAAAAAAGAAAGAGAGGGAGCAAGGGGAGAGGGGGAAGGAGGGAAGGAGAGAATGGAGGAAGGAAATCTAGAGAAGGAAAGCATAAACACCAGCCAGAGGATGCACGTTGAATGAACTTAGTGTGGAGCTCTGAAGCTCACAGTGGGTTCTAAGAGAAAGACTCACTAGTGACAAACAAGGGGACAGTATGTTAAGATGCAAAGTAGCCATAACTATGTGAGTAACGGTAACCATGTCTGGCTTGCTCCGCTTGCCCCCCCGAGATCAGAGCTGTGACGGCATAACCCACTCGGGAGGTGGTGCAGCAACATGGTGGAGGTTAAGGAGGGATGAATGCAGATGAAGGGAACATGGGCAGGACACAGGACCTGCTAAGGATGACTTAGTCTCCGTGCACCAGAGAGAAGACATTAGGACGGATACCGAGTGACACGCTTTACGTCAGCAGCAGGACATCAGAGGGGACGCTGGTCCCTGAGCAACACCGGAGGTCGGTTTATGCGTGGATACTCCCACTGAAACCAAGGAGGGGATTTTCCTGCCAAGATAGCTTTAAAAATATGGGGATGTGACTGAGGAACTTGGAGCTCTCTCCACAGAAGCGTTTTGTTCCTTTTGGCAGGGTGTTGGCGAGGCGGTGGTGGGCTCAGCGACAGGGGGCCCTCGGGCAGTGACAGCGGTGCGGGGGTGGGGGCTGGGGAGGGGAGGGCGCGTGCCGGCCGGTGGTGCCCGGTCTCCCTGTGTGCCCGGGGCTGCTAGCTGTTCCCACATGCCAGAGCCTGGGGGTCTCCTCTCCAATGGGTTACAACATGGTGGCCCCCACCCCACCCGAGAGAGCAGGCGACGTGTGGCCCAGAGGCCCCCCCCCACGGTAGGCAGGGTGGTGGGGCCGCACCAGCAAACCCTGGATGGCGGTGAAGGCAGAGCAGGGAGCTGAGGCCATCGCCCCCACTGGGGTAGTGGAGACCCCTTGGAAGCCCACGCTCCCCCAGCCAGGGACTGTGGGTTAATTGTAATGAAGTGTGACCCGGGGACGGGGATTTTAAATTTCCCCCCGAGATTCTAGCGTGAGGCAGAGTGTGAGACCCACTGGCTTAGAACAGGTGCCAGCACACCGTGGTCCATGACTCAAACCTGTGCAGTGGGCCGGTTGTTCCTGTAAATTAGTTGCTGTTGGAAATCGGCCCCACCCATTTATTTACATGGTGTCTGTGTTTGTTTTCCTGCAAGAACACAATGCTGAGTAGCTGTCTCAGAAAGCACCAGGTCCCAAAGCCTAAAATATTTACTATCTGGCCCTTTAGAGGACAAGATTGCTGACCTCTGACCTAGAGGAGGTAGTTATCAAAGTCAGTATGCTTTGCTCTATGACATGACTTTAAAAACTCATGTAAGTTTTTTACTTTACCTCATTAAAGGACAATTTTACAGGTAGGTTCCTTGTAAAATAAGTGGGTCATTCTGGGAAGTATTTTCTTGGTAGTTCAACAGATGAAGGAGATGCTCAAGTTAGTGATCCTGCAGAGGAAGATAGCTGACACGCGGAAGGATTGAGAAACTACCTAGGAGTACAAGGTACTGAGGGACCTGGAGTTCCTGCAGAGAAAAAAAAAAAAAAAAAAAAGGAGTGAGGGAGGAATTTGATCATTGTCCTCAAATATTTGCAGGACTCTAATGTGCCAGAGGGTTTAGATTTATTTTATGTAACCTCACAAGGAAGATAGATGCCCAGTAGATGGAAGATGTGGGAAATTAGATCTGACACAGTATTAGATAGAATTTCTAACAATAAAAAATTTCTTCATGAGATCATTAGCTTCCTCTCATTGAATATTCATGTGAGCTGACCTCTTTTAGCACCTGAGATATGTTGTACTGCTTCCTCACCCCATTACTTAGAGACTGTATCAGTTAGGGCAGTCTGATTGATATAACAAATAGATCCCAAAGTGCATTTTGTTGATATATTCCATTTGCCCATGGGGTGCCCTGATTCAGCCCTGCTTTTTGCCCCAGGATGTTGCCCTGTGGTGGTTCTATCTACCCCAAGCCCTCTGGCTTCCCTTTGGTTTTCTCCAACAGGGAGCTCCTGCAGAGATTGGAGGGAGGGAATGGAATGAGGACAAGGTATTATTGTCTGATTCCCTCTCGGGAGGTCATCTTGGGCTGGCCATGACCTTGACAAAACATCCTTCTCCTCGAAGGGAACCTGCTTGATGCCTCTCTTTTTGGCTTCCAATAGCCTCTTGTCCCCTTGTCCCTTCAGGCTGCTGGTAGACCTAGGTCACTGCGTGTCTCGTGTGGGTCCCCTATGATCTGCCCATACTTGTGTACTTGGTCTCTTTGCACATAAACTTTCCTCAAATTATCCTAATTTGTGCTACCTGATTTCTGTCAGGACGCTGACTGATAGGTGGATATTGGCTCAACCACAGTCAGACTTTATTTTTCACTCACAGAAGAGTTCAAGGTGGGTGCACCTGCTATTTTAGAAGCCTGGACACTGGCTCTGCTCTCTTCAACACAAGTGTGCCCTGGGCTGGTGCCTTCAGGGGGAAGGGTAAATAAAATATAAAGACATGCATATGGGTGCCTTCTGTGAGCCACACCTGGAGATGGTACACCACATATGTATATTCCTTGCCTAGAACTCAGTCATGTGGCTTCTCTCATCGCCGAGAACTGTAGTCGAGTGGGGTGGAAAGCGTCATCCAGCTGTGTGTGCAGGAGAACGAGGAGGTCGATTTTGGTGAGGAGCCAGCTGTTCCTGCCGTGGGCACTGACCATGTGTTGGAAGCAGTTGGTCGCTTCTGGTTGGTCCCTATTCATAAGTCAATGGTAGGGACCCAAATCAGGTCCTACGTGAGCCTCTGCTATCTCGGCCTACATAAAACCAGGTAAAGTCTCTAGTATTCAGAAACTACAGCCAGTTCTTACCACATAATTGGCCATTTTGTGCAGGAATAGAAATCATATTCGAAGTCAGGTCTCTTTACATCTGCAAAGAGGATGGGATATCTGAATACATTTTTCAATTCCTTCTTTGCATTTCATGATCTCTTCACTTTAAATCTAAACCTAATTTGTACAAGGCTGTGGGTCTCCCACAGGACAGACATTGAAATCAATCTGAAAATGATAGTAATCAAAAAAGGACAAGTCCAATGTACTGGCAGAGGAATAAAGGATGTCATTGCACAAATATAAAATGAATCTTCTAAGAAAGAATCTTTAATGAGAGAGATCCTAACTTAACAGTCACATTAAAGTGGAAATTAAATGGTATCTCTGTGTAGTAGAGTGAGAGCTGTGCCCCATTTATTCCCCTAGGGGCACATGTGGTGGCAGAAAGTGGTGTTATAGGAATCACTGGTGCTCTGACCAGTGCTCTTCTGCCAACTGCCGTCCACATCTGTCAGCTGGTAAGAGTACTGTCAACCTCTCCCAGAGAGACCTGGAGAGTTACACCATGTCCAGCCCACAGACCAACACAGATCGAAAAGGGAGCATAGATCGAAAAGAGAGCAGAGATCCAGGCTCTTTTGCCTTTTCAGAGACTACGTCTTTCTTTAGTTTCTTTTGATGCTTCCCTCACTCCCCCTTTCCTGAGAGGCATCCTCAATAAACCATTTGCAAAAGAATCCCTGTCTCACTCTGCACCAAAGAACCTGTGTGAAGGTCACTGGTATAGGAACTATAGTCCAAGGACAGAAACTATTTGACACTTAGGCTCTACCTGCAGGCTCTACCCTCGATTCCATCACAGATATTTCTACTCAGGTGATGGTAGGGCTCCAGAGACATCACTGATCAAGGGAGCTCTAGCGCCATCTTGTATGTGACCCAGTATAGGATCTACTGATGACCCTAAATGGAGGGGACTAGGGACATGGGAGGGTAAAGATGCTGGTGATTGGTAGCAAAGACTGCAGCTTCAGATGGTGCTCTGGATGCAGCATTTCAACTTAGACGGTCAGTGTGGTGAACTGGGCAACATGTTACTTAGAAGAGAACAGCCTATATCTGCAACTGGAGCAGGGTAGGGCAGGAGAGTCAGCATTGACTCAAACTGTAGGTGAGTCCTCACTGCCATCATCAGCCTGGGGTGCCAGAGACTGGCAGATGGGAGTAGGACTAATATACTGCCATTGGGCAGATGAAGGTTCTTTCCAGGGAAGACACCTATAAACCAGTAAACTGACCTTGCTTAGGATCCATAAATTTGCAAGGCTTGGGGAAGTCTGGGGCACATAATAAATAAGAGGTGGGCAAATAGCCAAGTGTGGGCCCCCCACCTTAAGGCTTCCAGAAATGGGGCTAGTACTCTTCTGGCAGGGTCTTCTTCCCAGAGAGTGGGGTAAAGAAGTCAGGAAGACCATTCCCACAGTGGTGGTTCTATTACTATGATTCTGACACTGGAGCCAAAGTGCCCCTCTCCCACTTTCCAACCGAGCATCGTTGTTAGGTTTGGATTCCAAGCTTTAGGGAATGATAGTGTCTAAACATAGTCATGAAATTATATTTGCAACCTAGACTAACTGTATGCCCTTTTCACATTTTATTTTTACAATCTTTTAAAATATGAAGGACTTTTGTTCCTTCAGTTGAAGTGATAGGGCTTCAAAGGAGCCAAGTTTAGAATTTCAGAGTAACCCATGTGCTTGTTTACGATGCAAATGAGTTTGTATCCTCTTCCCTTTTGGCAGGAACTGTGTGGGCTTAGAAATAACATCAAGATGAGGTAAAGGAAGTAAATAATTTATTACTGGATGAAAAACATTATTTCCACTTATGTTGCATATTTAGTAATGTAAGTCAGGCCATGTTCAGCTTCTAGAGGTTCAGAAGTACTATGCATAGAAAGAAAGTCATCTAAAGATCTCAGTGAACAATTCCAGGTTGATTTTGTTAAGACTGTGATATACACAATTTGGTAACTTAAACTTCAATCTCCTGTTGCTTAGATATGTTCTATAAGCAGCCTAGTTTAGGGCTCTCTATGTAATACACCTATTCCCTCCTCTGTGTCTTGGCCATTTATGTTTTACCTGAGAAGTTGCCTGAGCACACCTGTTCAAACACACCATGTGCCTTCCTACATTTCTGCACTTCTACAAAGGTTTGCAATTTTTAAGTGTGTTCTTCTTCCCCATTTATCAGTAAGCTGCTTGAGGCCATGGGATGAATCTATTCATCTTTGTTCCTTCAAATTTAGCATAATGTTTTCGTCATAATCCATGCTAAATGTGCTCATTAAATAAAAGGATGAAAGAATGAATGAAGAAAGATTCAGAATGAGCTGAGTGGCTTGGACGTATAGCTGAAAGTAATTTATGTAAACACAAGAAATGTAATTTTCACACTGGGAAGATTTTTAACTCTTCCACTGATTAAAAAAATGACAATATTGTTAAAGGCTGATCTCTCTACGTGTGGGTATATATTTTTATATAAAAGCAGAATTTGTATATTTTTTAACTGTCTTTCACCTCATAGGGGCAGCCTCTTCTCTAGAAAGTGATCACACACACACACACACACACACACACACACACGCTTTATCAAATATTGATAAATGGTTAATGGAAATCAATGGAGGCTGCATTTTGCATGAAAATGAGCTACACTGCCCCCCACAAAACCCAGAAAATATCTAGATAAGAAGTGCAAGAGGAAAGTTCTATTATAGATTTGGATTGGTAGGCGTGACCAAAGGAATAGATGAAAACAGTGGCTATTGGGAGAAAGGACTGAGTGAGGGGCAAACATTGTGTAAGGCAAACATAGGAAGCCACCGAAATTGCCATAGATGAGCTGGAAAAGAATGGAAATGGAACTCAAGCCACCACTGCCCTTGCCTGGAACACTGAGTAGCCTCCTAAGTGGACCCTCTATTTCTGTCCTGACAGACCTTGCACTGAGTCTCAACATGGTAGCTAAAGGGACCCTTTGAAAACGTAAGTGGGGACTGTCTCTCCTCTTCCTCCAATGGCTTCCCTCACTCCAAGTAAAGGACATGAGCTCATGCTCTCATCACGCCCTACCCTCACTTTCTGACCTCTTCTAGCACACCCTCTTCTTGCCCATTCAGCCACCCTCAGGGCATCCTTCGTGATCCCCTTCAATGCACATTTGGTGGAGAACTGAATACTGTACACAGGGGAAAGTCAGGTAGAAGCTGCTCTCCCTCCCTGCCCCTTTCGGCAAACATGTCCCTAGGATGGGCTAAGATGATGCTGCTTTCTTGGCCTTCTCTGATGCTTGGTTAGAGAAGCCCACGTTGTCTTGTGTGACTCTGGGTCCAAACCAACCACACTAATCCAGCACCAGGGAAGGAGGTTCTAATTTCTTCCATGTCATTCGAGAGGCTTGGTGAGAGGGAGGGCTGTATTCGGACACTTGTGGGTCTTGACCCTACTACTCCCCATGTAGAACCAAACTTCATCCCTGGTGTCTGAGGGGAAGGCGTCCCTCTTACCTGTTGACACCCTCCTTACACTTCTTACAGCCCCTCACTACTTCTCTGGCAGAACTTTTACTCTTTCTACACAAGTAAATAAATGGAAGAAGGAAGACCGTGGTCCTGGTCTTAACTACTGCCTTAGAGAAGCTTTGGTTTTGTTCTTTTTTCAGGTGGATGGTGTGACTACAAGGACAGGTCTTCCCCCACAGAACTCAAGGGTCTCTGATATTCCATGTCAGCATGTCCATGAAGAAGGAAATATCAGAATTGGTTCTTTGTAATCTTACTTTTTTTTGCTATTATCTACGTATGTGATTTAATTCATAGTTTCTCTGAAATAAAGTTTAAGAAAAACATAGATATTCAACCATTTGAAAATTATTGAGTATAATTTAGAGTTTAACTACACTACAATCATCTCTTAGGCTTTTTCTCGGAAACATGGCTGCCATCCCTCTCGCATGTGCCCAGAGCTGTGCTCACGTCTCCCTCACGCTGCCTGGAGTGCTGTGGTCAGCTCACTTGTTTTCATCTTCCTGCAAGGCCAGGAATGCACTGGCACTTGTGGGTGAACCAGACAGCACGTGTATGGAATCTCACAGGAAGGGTTTAGCATCCCGTTGAGGGTTCTTTTCTGCAGTTAATGTAAGGAGTTGATGTGAAGGAGATACTTGCCGTGTCCTTAGGTCCTCGGGTTAGTTGCATCAGGAGCACCTTTATAAGTCAAGCAGAATCCTTTCTCTGATGAGCAAGGGAATATGAAAGCTGGCACGCTGCCAGTGCCCCTTGCGTGTCCTCTTCTTCCTGACCCAGGGACCTTGGCCACCATTCAGTCTCTCCTTGCTCCAATAGCTCTCTGGCACCAGAACAGTGGCAGAAGACCAGCTGTTTCACACGAAGAATTTTTATGGTAAAGATGCTATCATATCTGATTTGAAAACTGTTTTTTTAAAGCAATAGTTTATCAAGAATTGTATTTATGGGTAACTCTATGATTGAGCCAGACATCTATTTCTAGGTGTCTCTATGTCAAATGGGCATTACTGAGAATTCTCTTACACAGGTATTACGTCCATACAGAAACAGCACTCTGCTTCATTCTGCATGTTAGTTCCCTGTAGAGTTCGGAGAAATTTTTGTTTTCCAGAACTCAGCTACTCTGTCAGGCAGTTTTATGTATTCTTGGTTCTTTTGTAAACACACGCGCACGGGGATCCTTCACAACAGAGACAACTGTCCACGTGACTGTCATCCTTGCATGGTTATTTGAAGACCCCACCCAGGGGCAGAAACTGAGGAGTGAAGGAACGCTCCTTGACATTTATCCACCGTGGGTACCTGATGAAGCACTTTTCCAAGAAATCATCATAATGTGCCCAGACGTGAATTAGAATTAGGGGAAAATCAAGTACAATTTGGTTGGCTTTGCTTTTATCATTTCAGGGAATGATATTGAACATGTCAGAGATTCCCAGATTTCATCGTGCCATTTCTATCCCAACATTACAGAAAAGTGTAACCACACCAATCCCCTACTCTCTGCCCTGAGATCTATTTCCACAAACTTCCATTACGTCAGACCCGCTGAAGGACAGGTGAGCTCAGCACAGATTACTTCCTGAAACTGATCCTCCCCATGACAGTGCAAATTCCACTGGATGGATACTCCTAAAGTCTATTTGTTCTTTTACCCCAAATACTTCTTGAGGGTCCAAATTATGCTAGTTACTGTTCAAGGTCCCAGATATATAGCAGTGCACAAAAACAGACGAAACCCCTGCCCTCAGGAAGTTTATATCCCAAGGCAGAGAGGCAGATGACAAACAGCATCACCAAGGAGTACATTGAAAGTTCAATGTCATCTCTATGGAGGAAAGTAAAGCAGAGAAGGGAGTCAGGGAGTGTGGGGTGTGGGGCAGGATTGCAGTGTTGAATAGGATGTCTGAGAGCACACATATATAAATTAAAATTTTACAAATATTTTTAACACATAATTTTAATATATTTAAAAAGTTTTCAAATGTCACATTGATGGGTTTCTTTTTTTGTTTTTGTTTTCTTCTTTGCTTTTAGTGGTTGCAGAGGGAAGCTCATTCTTGAAAAAAAATGGTGCTATGTTCCCCATTTATTCCTTTTCAATCCAGAAATTCACAGATAAGCTATTTGCATGGAAACGAGTAGGTACTAAACGAACTCATGAGTGAATGAATGAAGTGACGAGTTCACCAGAAAGAGGTTTCACGTAGGAGAGAACCAAGCTCACATTTCTGGGAAGGTGGGACTCACAGGCAAACCCCAGTCAGAGGCTGATGTTGCCAACAAGGGGGACCAAAGGGAGGGAGTGAGGTTAAAGAAAGAGGAGGTGGTGAACAGATTTGAAAGCTAGAGAGATCAAAGAGGATAGGAACAGGAAAAAGGGCCCTGGATCTAGTGGAACAGTTTCAGCAGGCTGGGGATCGGGAGCCTGTTACAGAGCGGCAGGACTTGTCCACAGTAAAGGACTCCAGGCTTGAATTCACACTGTAATGCACTCTTTTAGATGCATCTTTATGAGAAGAAGAAGAAGAAGAAGAAGAAGAAGAAGAAGAAGAAGAAGAAGAAGAAGAAGAAGAAGAAGAAGAAAAAGAAGAAGAAGAAGAAAAAGAAAGAAGAAAGAAAGAAAGGAAGGAAGGAATGAAGGAAGGAAGGAAGAAGGAAAGAAGGAAGGAAGAAGGAAAGAAGAAAGAAAGAAAGAAAGAAAGAAAGAAAGAAAGAAAGAAACCAAGACAATTTTTGAGAAGCACTATAATATATTGTAAAGATCATTGGATGGGTCTAGAAGACCCGGGTGTGAGCCCCAGCTCCACAACCACCTGTAAAATTAAGGTAATAATGCTTGTTGTGCTTCCAGAGGAAATAGGAACCTCAAGAGAAATGGTACATGTGAAACTGCTTTGCAAACTAGCAAGTGCTGTATCCTTATCAATACGTCTCAGTGCATGTTCCTTCTTTTGTTTTACTGGCAAAACCAATTTATTGCTCAGAAATTCATGGGAGGCCGTGATGTGGTGAAGGAAGGGTCAGAAGATCTCTGTTGTCATTCTCGCTTGACCAGTGAGTAGCTTCCAAATACGTAGACGACAACGTTGCTGTGTTCCTAAAAATCCTCCTCGTCAACCAGGTTGGCAAGACCTCTGTGGTCTGGTTGGTGTCTTCCCGTTCGTCAGACGTGGCCACTTGATCAATCCACAATGGCCCCTCCATTAAAACGCCCGCGTGTGCCCAGTGCTAGCATTTCCCTGAGCCTGGCTTATGCAGTCACCTCAGTCCACGCTTCCTTCTTGTGTCACCATCCCACCCAGGATCCAAGTCCCAGCCTGGCCTCCACTTTCTATCTGTCCCCATTTGGAGTGAATCGCTCTTTGCTCTGCTGCCTCATGGCACTTGACTTATGACACTTCTTTCTTCTAGTTGGTGGTTCACATATCTGCGTTTGCTACTACACTGGAAGCTACTTGAAGACAAGACCTAAACTCACTTGTCAGGGCCACCCCGTCACCAGTCGTACCCTGATGATTAGTGTCTCTGGGGGTGCTGAACACAGGAACGGCTCTGCCCCTCATTCATCACCTGTCTTGGCTTCACCACCCGTGGGATGAGTCTCTGAGAGAAGTGACCCCCAAGACACGTTCTAGCTCTGATGTCTACAGTTTCACGATCTTGTCTCTTTCCCCAGACTCTCTATTCTTCCCATTCCAATTCATGTCCATGCATTTTGAGAAAGCACACGGAGAATAATGATTACATATACAAAAGTGGAGTAGAAATAGCGATTTGCTAGACAAACACACACAACATAATCTGGACACAAGTGTGAAGTGTAAAGCCTTCTCTGAGCATCTGGCCTCAATTACCAGGATTAGTACAGAATTCATTCTGTAGTCAAATGTTTCAAAAGTGCTTCTAATATATATTTATTCACAGACTCAAACTGTGCTCATAGAATGATGGAATAGCAGGAAAAAAACATCTGTTTGTCAGTGGGTCTTGCGATTTACACATGGCTTTTTATATTAAAAAACAGTTTAATTCACTACCTAAAAATGTCCTTTTCTCCTTTCTTCTTGGTGAGAAAACTATAAGATTCATTGGCATCCTACAGTACGGAGGAGGAGAAAGCATCCTATCTTGTATTTTCCTCATGCCGTCTAACGAGCGTGGCCATGCTGGGGGCTGCCCTGAGTATCACTTTGCAGGTTCTTGTTACAGCAAAAGTTAATGCTGCACTGAAATCCTGCTTAATATTTACACTTGTGTGAGCCATCAAGATGATGCATTATTTTAAGTGCATTGCCTCACCGTATCTGTGATTCAGCATCATTAGGCCAGGATGAGATCATTTTTAAAAGGAAG
The DNA here is from genome assembly GCF_004348235.1 of Phoca vitulina. Taxonomy (NCBI): domain Eukaryota; kingdom Metazoa; phylum Chordata; class Mammalia; order Carnivora; family Phocidae; genus Phoca; species Phoca vitulina. The sequence goes on along the minus strand of NW_022589745.1, from coordinate 3,568,347 downwards.
ATTTAAAAGAAATCAAGGTTCTGGGAATTGATGGGGAAGAGGGAGAGGCTGTACTAATGATACTGAGCATTGTAGCCAACGTTTTGGCAGAGAGCTTCGCGGGGCTCTTGCTACTGCTGCGAGCATTTCAGCTCGTGGGATTGTATGATAGTTGACGCACGGTCATGATTGGGTCAAAACTTGGAACATACATGGGGAGACAGCAAGGTGATAAAATGTCAAATGATGTGACTCTAGGAAGAAGAGTCCCTGTTATCAAAATTTTATATACTTTTCTCCCAAAGCAACTTCTTGAAGAATTAAAAAAAAGAATTTCTGGCATCCTTGAATCCTAGAACAATTTTATTTTGTGTACGGTAGCCCCCCCCCCTTATTCACGGGGATACATTCCACGCCCTCCAGTGGATGCCTGAAACCATGGATGGTACCAAACCCTATATACACTGTGTGTTTTTCCTATACACACATACCTATGACAAGGGTTAATTTCTAAAGTAGCCACAGTAAGAGATTAACAACAGTAACTAATAATAAAGCAATTATAACAATATACTGTAGAAAAAGTTACATGAATGTGGCCTCTCTCTCTCTCCAAATATCTTATCGTCCTGCACTTACCCTTCTTGTGATGATGTATGAAGATCAGATCCCCGTGTGATGTGATGAAGTGAGGTGAATGACATAAGCACTGTGACTGCTAGTTCAGAAGGAAGGTCATCTGCTTCTGGACCATGGTTAACCTTGGGGAACCAAAACCATGGAAAACAAAAATGCAGATAATGGGTAACTACTGTATTTGGCATCCAGCAGGTCCTGAAAAATCTCACTTACCTTGGCTCTATTCCAAATGCTCCCTAGTGAATTTATCTTGGGTAATTTCTCTGCATTAATCAACATTAACCAGATTTTAACAATCTCAAGTATGCAGACTTCTTCTGTAACTTTATTACAAATACACATTGCCAGAAAAACCGTCGCTCTTGTATTATTTAGTCTTGGCTTCTTGCTAAGAAACTGTAAGTTTGAGAATAAAATGGATATTTCTGTTGCTGGGGGAGAGGGCAGAAGAGAAGCTATTATTTACAGAATCTACCAACCAGGGAATAAGATATGGATGTTGACATTTAATAGAATTGACCAAGTACTTCATGGTTACAAGGGGGCATTCCTCCAACTCTTCTCAGTGATCTCTCCTTAGCTTCTGCTCATAACTAACTGCACATCCCTCTCCCTCCCTAACTCAGATCTGCAGAAGTTTTAAGAGTGCCTTTTTCCTATCATTCATAGATTTCTTTGAGTTTTATATCATCGATGGGGATAAAGATGCAGCACTTTCCAAGTGTTGGGTTTGTTAGTGATTGCAAGGCAGGTGGATGCATTTCACTCTGGTTTAATATTTCCACTCACTCAGATGTAGCTTAACAGTGATTTCCTATCTCCTGATCTCAGAACTACAAGGGGCGTTCATGACCCCTGAGTTCACGTCCAATGGCAGGCTAGTCTCCAGGACCTCCCCATGCTCATCACTTCTGCACGCTGCCTGTTCCATCTGAGGGCAGAATACAGCATGAAGACAGCTTCCTCCTCAGTTTGTGTTTAAATTCTGATGTCTGTGACTTCCACTCCTAAGAAGAGTTACCTGTATGCTTCCGCATCATCTGCAAAAGTTTTTTTTACACCTTGAGCTCTTCTGTTGATAGATCTTAAAATAATGTGGTGTGAACCAAACCAGTAGAGAAACCACATCTAAAGGGAGTTGATCACGGGCAGGCTGGCAGCATAAAGATGATATAGTTATGGGCGTCTGGGTGGCTCAGTCGGTTCAGTGTCTGCCTTCGGCTCAGGTCACGATCTGGGGTCCTGGGATCGAGCCCCACATCGGGCTCCCTGCTCCTGCTCGGGGGGAAGCCTGCTTCTCCCTCTGCCCCTCCCCCTGCTTGTGCACACGCTCGATCTCTCTCTCTCTCTGACAAATAAATAAATAAAATCTTTAAAAAAGAAAAGATACGGTTTTAAGAAGTGAAGATGTTTTATCTGGAGAAGAGAGCACTCAGGTCAAAAACGCTTGCCGATGAATGATCGCTAACTGGACTCATGCAGCGTGGCTCTGGGTGACAGAGCTGGGTTCAAAATCTGGAAGAAGGGATAACCTCAGTGACTTTTAAGGTCTCTTGTAGTGTAGCAGAGTGGGGAGGGGGTACGTGATTTGCACATCCCAGTGCAATCTGAAAATGGGGGTGCTGTTTAAAATAAGAAAAAATGTAATCAAAGATTCTAAAATACAATTTTCTTTTCTTTTTTTTATTTTCTCTCTGTTGACCCGTCCTGGAGTTTTTATTTCTTATTTAATGGCTTACTCCTTGGGAATAGGGATCTGGCGGGGCAAGTACAGACCCCCAGGGGTGCCCGAGACCCCCCCACCACCCCGCCGGCCACTTGGCATGCCTGCACGGCCAGAGGTCACCTGCCAGTCTGCCAGTTGCCCTCCTGCTGTCTGCGGACCGACACTGTGCCCATGGCGGGGTTGGAAAGCTGAGCCACGTATCTCCCTTCCCACGGGCCCCCTACCCCAGCCCAGGTGATCGTCCCTCAGGAGATGGCGACCCCGGTGCTGGGCGCACGCTGTACCGGGCCAGGGCGGGTGAGAGGCTGGCCTGCCGAGCCGTCTTCCAAACGCTCGGGGGAGCCGCCCCTGAGCTCGCGCCCGGCCTCTGCCAAGGTCGAGCACCCAGCTCAGGCTGCACGGGCGCAGGGAGTCGGGGGCAGGGATCGCGCAGCCAAGAGCCCCTCCCAAGGGGCGCCGGCTGTGGGATACCCCGAGTCAAGGCTCCGAGCCCTCCCAGTGGGCTCTGTTGCACCATCCAGTTGCCCTTCAGAAACCCAACTGCACACGGGAAATTATTAAAAAACTCAAGACGTCAACAGCTGACCGTTAACCCCCCAGCACCAGGCCTCGCCCCAGTCCTCAGGCGCATCCCCGAGGAGCAGGGGTGTGCGAGGCTTGCGAGCAGACCTGCAGAGCCCGGCTGCCGGGAGGAGGCGTCCGCAACCACGCTTCTGAGCTGTGAGTCACGAGTGAGCGCACCTCGGTCCCTTGGGTTTAGTCCTCAGTGAAAGGGCGACATAGTGACGCCTGTCTCCTCGCGTGGCCTGAGTGCCTCACGCACCGCACCTGCCAGGTAAAGGCTCTCAGCGCTGGGATCGCCACTGTTCTTTGATTACACGGTCTTGTGGTCCAAGAGCTTGGTTTGTGTGATACGGATTATTCAAAATTCATCAAGAATGCCCAGCCTCTGGTCCCTCTTTGTACGTTTTGTTACCTCATGGCCGTTGACTTGACGAGAGACACTGAGTTATTGGGTATCAAATCTCTGCAACAGGGAATGTATGTGAAAACTTAGGGACAGTTACATAGAGCAAACATTAAGACTGGAGAAAACAGCTCCCGGCCAGACCCTCGCTCCATGTGGCTGCTCTACCAAAGGTCACCACACCTGCGCCCCAGGAAGCCCGGGGCTGCTTTGTAGAACACGGCACATGGGCATTTCTACACCCCCTTTCATTTCAGATAGATCCTCTGTGCGTTTGTGATGGTGTCTTTACATCCACCAGTTAACAGTCTCACTGGTCCCACCATGCAGCTCTGTGTCTATGAGAAACGAACACACGGGGCGCCTGGGGGGCTCAGTCGGTTAAGCATCTGCCTTTGGCTCAGGTCATGATCCCAGGGTCCTGGGATCACATCCCGCATCAGGCTCCCAGCTCAGTGGGGAGTCTGTTTCTCCCTCTGCCCCTCCCCCCCCACTCACGCTCTCTGTTTCTCTCTCAAAAATAAATAAATAAAATCTTAAAAAAAAAAAAAAGGAAGGAAGAAACACACAAGCGAAATATCCAGGTCTGACAAATTTTTGTTGGCTAGCCTGCTTTATAGTTTCAAATGTAGATACGTTAAAATCTTCTACTATGACTATAATTTAATTCTTTATAATTGTGTCATTTTTTTGACTTCATATATTTTGACATTAGATGGTCAGGGGTGTAAAAATTATGATTTTACATCTCCTTGGTAGTGAAATGTGCATTTTAGTATTGTGTAAGACTCATTTTTATTCTAATTTTCCTGATATTATTATTTTATACCAGTTTACATTTGCTTAATATTTATAGGGCATAACTTATCATTCAGTGTTTTGCATGTTTTAATTTTATCTTAAGCTAGATGTTTACAAATCCAATTTGATAGTCTTCTAATAGCTTCGTTTAAGATTTTTACATTTATTGTTACTATTGATTGATATATTTGGAATTA
>NW_022589745.1:3383384-3563938 GCF_004348235.1 Phoca vitulina | reverse complement strand
TATTTATTTATTTGAGAGAGAATGAGAGACAGAGAGCATGAGAGGGAGGAGGGTCAGAGGGAGAAGCAGACTCCCTGCTGAGCAGGGAGCCCGATGTGGGACTCGATCCAGGGACTCCAGGATCATGACCCGAGCCGAAGGCAGTCGCTTAACCAACTGAGCCACCCAGGCGCCCCTGTCTTAGGTATTTTTCTATTTTTACCTTTTTCTTTTTCAATGCCTTCTTCTGGATTGATAGTTTTCTGTAGTACCTTTATCCCCCTGAAAGTTTTACTTCTATTCTTTTAGAGGGACCTGTATAGTATTGATAGACGTAACTATATTTTTTTCTTATGATTACGGTTATTTGGTATTTCCACCTTCCTCCTGACCTCGCTCTAACTACTCCTTGAATATTCCTTCCTACCATATTATTGTTGCTTAGAGGTTTATTTTCTGTCCTTTATAGTAAGAAATTGTTTTCTGGGAACAATGAATGAGTATAAGCGTATTCAATTTGTGTGTTCACTACTGTTCTTTAAACCACACCTTCTTACTTGCTGGCCCTCCCACACGTTAACTTATACTCTGCACTAGTTTCTTTGGTGGGGGTGTGAGCCAGGGCGTGGGCAATAGAGAAGTAAACTCCCAACATTAGTACATGTTCGAAAATACCTTTATTTTGCACTTAATTTTTTTTAACTCCATGCTTGAATTTTAGACATTAATGGAAAGTTGAAATAGTTAAAAAATCTTATTTTATGTGTAGCTCCCTTCCTTACGATTGCTATCAGTTATATTACTTTTAAGTGTTCAAAGTTTATAATGTCAGAGTGTCTGTGATATTAACACACATAGTTTGGGTTCTGTGTTTAAATAGCTTCATGGTTCCTCAGCAGCAACTCTTTGATGATAGTCCCCTCTGCCCTGTGTTATTTGTATTCCTTTCTTGGTTGCTTGGCTTTCACCTTCATTAGCCATTTCCAGATGCCCTTCGTCTTGCAGCCCGTGCACACAGCTCCGGGCTGACAGGTCTTCAGCTGATGAGGACACTGCTCCGTTTCATACTTACTGTCACCCATTACTCCTAGTGGGAAGTATGTTATTAGTCTAATTGTATTTCTTTGGAGGTAATTTATTTTTATTTATTGTATCTGGGTGCACCTTCTAAATAAAAATTATATCTTTCTTGAATCCTTCAACAAATTAGTAATTATTTCTTATTCTCTCTCCAGTACCCCCTTCATTATCTTCTGGGATTCTTATTAAAGGAATGTTGGAGACATTCTTCAGTTGTTGGAGAAATAGGTTGGAAGGAAACCTATTTTTCCATTTCCCACAACAGTGTTCATTAAAGGAATAATAAACTATGTGTTTCGCTGTGTGGCTTTCTCGAAAGAGTTCGTCTTACCTTCCATTTCATGAATTCTCTTCAGCTCTCCAGGCTTAGTGATGCCCCATGTGTGGTAGGCAGAATTCTAAGAGTGTGAAATCCTCCCCACATTGAGTTGAAGTGGGTAGAGCCTGTGAGTGTAACGGCATAACTCACCTTGACTGTAGATTATGCATTATACGGCTAAGGGGAGAATATCTGAATGAGCATAATCTAATCACGTCTACCCCTGGAAAGCAGAGGGTTTCCTCTGGTTATCAGCAGAAGAAGTCTGAGGGATTCGGCCCACAGAGGAAGCTGGTGCACCGTCTCTGGCTGACAAGAGGGAGGCTACCACGTGGGAAGGGATGCTGGCAGCCAAGACCAGGACAGAGTCGCCCCTGTCAACCAACAAGTCAACCTCAAGGCAGTTGGACCTCAGACTGCCGGTGACGAGGACCTGGATTCTGCCAGCACCTCAATGAATTGGAAATGGGGTCTTTCCCAGGCACATCATTGATTTCTCCTTGTGATAGCCTGGGTAAATAACCAGGAGAGCCCACTCAGCCTCTAACATGTAAATAAAGAGGTGTTATTTTAAGCATCTAAGTTTGCAGTAATTTGTTACGCAGCAGTAAAAAACTGATACTCCATCTACTACACTAAAAAAAAAAAAAATCAATGTCTACATTTCCTTTCTTCAAATTTGTAACTGGCTCTTTTATATAGTCACTGGTCCAATCTAGACCTGTTTTGTTTAAGAGTATCTTTGTCTTTCTACCAAAGTTGAGTTTCTATCCTTTGAATATCCTGCCCTTATTTACCTTAAGGTCATAGTCTTCTGCAGAATTAACTCCATCTACAGAGAAGTCCTCTTCTGATAGTTTTCTTTGTGTTTCTCAATATTAAATTATTGTTCATTTGTTTGGATAATTTGGTTTGTAGTCATTTATAGTATATTTTAATTCTTCTCTCTTTCTCTGTCCCTTTGTAACTGTCCTTCCCTGTCTCCAGAGCTCGCATTGCTTCCACCTGCCCTCTGTGCCAGCCAGAGCAGAATCGTACCTTAGAATTGTCATTTGGGGGCTAGGTCTCAGAGTGCTGTTTGGGGAGGTCACTGATCCAGTTATAATGAGCTGGTGGAATCCTGGCTCAGCTCTTTGTCAAAAGGCTGTCCTGTGTCCTCTCCTTCTCTAGACACAGTTTTAAAAAGCCACGGGGGTGGTGCCTTGCTTAGGTGGCTCAGTCGGTTAAGCGCCTGACTCCTGATTTCAGCTCCTGATCTCAGGGTCGTGAGTTCCAGCCCAGCATCGGGCTCCACTAAGCAGGGAATCTGCTTGAGATGCTCTTCCTCTTCCTGTCCCCTACTCTTACACTCTTTCTTGCTCTCTCTCTCCCTAAAATAAATAAATAAATCTTAAAAAAAAAAAGCCATTGGGGAAGGTGAAATTGACAACTGTTTTTGGTTTTCAGGCCCCTTTTAAGATAAGGAAATACTTTATCTGGCATTAAGGGGCAAGCCTGCTAGGAAATGTTCTATTTCCTTTTACACCTTGGGGGCTTCTCCTTTTCCAAACCTCATGGATGTCAAGCTCCAGCCCCATTTGTCTTTTGGAATGTTAAATCTGGCTCACAAAAATGCAACACCATGTTTTAGAGTAAGCTCGCCTTGCTATTACTCTCTGCTACTATTTCACCTGTCAATGTGCCTCGAGCAGAGCAGTTGGTCAGGAGGTGAACCCCTGCACCACCTCAGCGAGAGGTCACAGGCACTCCACCTTTGTCCCTGCACTCTTCTCTTCTTCAGAGCAGAAATGATAATACCTGCCCTCCACCTACCTCAGGAGTTTGTCAAGGGTGTCAAATGAGATGAGGTATCCAAAAGTGCTTTGAAAACTGTAGCATTTACTAAAAATATTTAAAAAGTAGCATTGAAAGTCCTCTGTGTTAACTTGTATCCATCACCAAATGTTGGAAATGTCACATGCAAGGCCTGGTAAGAACCTTTTACCTAAGAAGATTCAACTTGGACACTGAGGGAACCAGGCAGTAAACAGGAAAAGTGTAATGACAATTCAAGGTCTCAGTCTGTACGATTTGTGCTCTCCTTGACACTTGTCAAAGGCAGTATTTTGAGAGCACTCACAAATTTCATGTACTATCGGGTTTTGGTACAAGTCTGTGAAATGTCCCTTGAACATTCAGAATCTATTCAGACAAGCTGGGAAATAGTTTCAGATCGTTTTTAATGGAGAATTACATGAAAGAGCATGTTTACTTCTCATGTGGCTTTGCAGCTGGAGAGGAAAAAAAAATTAAAAGAACTCTCAGAATATATGTTGGATACAAATAGACTTGTTTCCAGACAGCCAAGTGGTAGGTTTTTATTAAGAGGGACCAGATGTTTTTAGGCAGGGAATGAATTTATTCTGTTTCATTTTTCATCCAAATAACACAGAACCTTGAATATGCAATGTTACCAGATGGACCTGACCCAATATCCTTTACGCAGGAAAAAAAAAAAAACAAAAAAAACAAAGAACCTTATAATGAGCTGGGGCCCATGTCTCAGAAAGGCACTCTGCAGAAATGGAGTCAGCCCCGCCAAAGGAGTCCAGGACACTAAAATCAGTCAGGTCCTAAAGGGAGATGCAGGTGTTTCTTTCCATCAATGATCAAAGTTGTTCCAGCACAACCACACATATAACACAGAGAACGTGGCCACGTGGGAAGGATCACAAGAGCTGGGGGTTGAAAACAGTAGTAGAATATCGGTCCATCCCAAGGACAGAGAACAAGGACAGGGATTTGAGGATGTCACAGAGAAGTGTCCATGCCATGCCGTTAATGCACAGAGGTCTGGGGTTTGAGTTAAATTTCTAGAAGCAGAAGTAGGAACTCAGCTATGACATCTGGTTTCGGGGTCGGGACTCATGTATGTTGGAAGTGACCGAAGCAAGCACAGCCTGGAGTCCAAGCCAGGGGACAAAGGAAACTAGCATTTTTTTTTTTTTTTTTTTTTTTGAGATTCTACCTACTCCAAGGACCGTGCAGGGTTTTGCATGTTATTAAACTTAATAATACTTCTGTAATAAAACATCACTATCCTGATTATCAAGGTGGAGGAAATGGAAAAGAAGATTAATTGTAAGGTTAAATGTCTATCTACATAGCCTCGAACAGCATCTAAGACATAATTGGTGTTAGACAATTGTAAATGTGTTGTTTTTACACTGTCTGGGAACCCCGATTTCTGAACTCTCAATCAATTTAGGCTGCTGGCCACAGGCAAAGAAATCTCAATGAAGAGAGCTCTACTTCCTTTCATTTCTGCTTGAACATTGCCTGATTTTAACCCAAACGCATCTCTCTCTTTTATTACATTACGCAAAGCGGTAAGGAACAACCAACACCTACGAGCGCTCTGAGTTTTGCCAGCCTTCTCTAAGAGCAAACTTCTCCGTCTTTCGAGTTACTCCAGATGAAACCTTGATAATTTTTTTTGATATTGGATAAATTGAGTATTTTGATATTTGGTAAATATTTTGCCACGGCGTCACAGGGCACCTCCCTATTCCCTGGCTGCCCACTTTCCAACTAGTAAATCAATACCACTTATGTCAGTTTCCTGATTGTTCCAGAAGCATCCTTTGTGTTTGTCAGGATACTGGCTAAGCTACTGTAACAAAGAAATCCAAAGATACAGCAGCTTAACTTCAAGCTGTAGCGCAACATCCTTAGAGCAGAGGGGCTCTGGTGGTGCTCCTGCGTTGCAGGACAGGGGGTGACAGTTCAAGGAAACCATCTTTAAGGTGATGAAATGCAAACTGTACACATGCCTCTCGCGTCTCCACCCAAGGACCAAAACACCGCCGCTTGACTGCACCTAGCTTCAGGGAGACTTAGAAATGCAGTCGGGAGCTGGACAGCCACCTGCCAGTGGAAACAAGGAGTTCATCCTACGAAAAGTGAAAATATCAAGAAGAAAAGTGGGGACAGTTGTAAGTGTCTGCCAAGTAGACCTTTTCTCTCCACTTGCCCAGGATCCTGCCATGATAGCATTTAGAATACTTATTATAGTTGTCTATTCACAATTTGTTGTGTCTTGCCACTCTAGAGTCCACGAGAGACTGGGCCGTATCTCTGTTTCTCACCACTTAGCAACTGATCTGGTGGGTGGCGTGGACTTTAATCAGCTCTCAGAAGATTGTGTTGAAACCATGTTGTTCAACAAAGTCACAGTTCAGTATTACATGTAAGGCGGGTATGTTAGTAACTGGGTGCATGGGAAGAGACTCTTGGCAGGACACATGTGAAACAGATTATTTTAACTTAGGATTGCTGACTTTTACGTACATTTATACTTAAATATATTTAATAACCAAGATGACTGATTCGTATTGTAATATCTTATAATATTTCATTGGTGGAGCTATTTGGGCACTTTCTCATTGTGTTATAATCTGTTTTCCTGCCTTGCTTCTGGACCATGAGCTGCTGGAGGCAGGTGCTGAAGGCCAGCCTGGTATCTCCAGTAAGTAGTAAAATTGATGAGACCCAGTAAGTGTTCACTAAGCAAATGCTGAAGGAATGATGGAATAGATCATCAAATCAACTAAACCTGATAGATAGAATGTACCACACACAGATACAGGGCAGAGGGGCAGGTATTCCTAAATTGTGTACATCCCCTTAAGCAGATTGATTTATTCTCTGGTGTACCTGACACATGATTTTTTTTTAAACAAGGCAATTTCTTATAGTTCAGCTACTTTCAATTCACCCCACCGAAAATGGCCAAGAATGACAAAGCAGCATCTGTTGATAACACAGTGAGCTGTAGAAATCACAGAGATGGGACCCTTCCCCTGTGCAACTCACATCTCATATTATGCAGAATGTTACTGTATTTACAATTTATAATTGTCAGGGTGTTACCAGAGTAACAAGGTAAAAGACAGTAGATCTCAGTTAAAATTTCAAATGATGTATGTATATGTATTTGTATATATGAATTATATACACACATATATATAAAATGTCTGTACCTGTAACATACATAGTATAGTATATTATAAAACTATAATTATATATTATATGTAACTATATACAATATGTATTATGAATTTATATTATATATTACACATATTTATATATTATCTGTATTAAAATAATATATTCATATATTATTTATTATTATATTTTAATAATAATATGATACATTTTATCATGCACAATTTATATATCATATACATGGACATTGCACACACGTGCACACGCACATCCACGTTCAGCGGCATTTATTCCGGGACCGCGGACAGACCAGGCCTGTTCCTCACCTTCCTCATCCGTCGGGCGGCCTTCAGGAAACGCTTCCCTGGCCTGCTCTGCGGGGCTCCTGGGAGCAACAGGGAATAAGGAGACATGGCATATTGTCAAAAACCCTCTGATCTCTGACTCAGCGTGTTTCTCTGTGTGTATTTCTGTCCCTGGTGTTTGGAGGTGTAGGATGTGGGGGGCCTACCCCCATCTCGGGTCTCTCCGGGGCATGCACAGCCTCGAGCAGAGGCGGCACGCAGCTCAGTGCGAAGAAGCACCTGATCGCCTGTTAGAACCCCGCTCCTCGAATCCCTTAAGAACCACCTATGACACAAAATTTTCTTGTGTCACTTCGGAAGTCAGATTCTTTCCAGATAGGATTTCTAGAAGGTAATGAGTGTCGCAATTTCAATCCCCATTATACTCTGAAGTTCGTGATTTCTGAGGACGTTTACTTTTAATTTTTACTGATTTAAGATATGTGGCTCTTGCACTTAATCTTAACAGAGCTTAAGACAAAATGATATTCTATTATTTTAATAGGAGCCAAATATTTTTTAAAAAGTATTTTCAGAACAGATAACCGAAGAAAGAGTATTGCTGTAAAAAGTTAGGAATCTTGCAATGATTTCAAAGAAGGTATGTAATATAAGTATAATAAAATATATATATATATTTTAAATTACTAAATGAGAAATTCTCTAACCTTTTTCTTTTACTCACACTTACCCTTCTGCTGCAATATAATAATTCTTTTTGGTACAACAAGATTTGGAAGTTTGAATCCCATGCAAGTTTTCTCACATTTGGGGAGCAATATTTAACTCTCCTTATCTTTAAAATCCCTGATGTGATTTCTATGAAACTACGTAAGTATTATCTTCTTTAAAATATTTTGAAGACAAGGGGATCTGGGTGTTATTTATTTATTCATTTACTGCTTTATTTTTGTTTCAACTAAAAGAAACACTCCAGGACCCTCTCTTTCATGCACCCCTCCAGGGTTGTCCTTCCCACAATTAAGTCACACGAATTCGATGAACTCTGTTTCTTGTCTGAGGTTAGCATGTCTTTCTATAACTCGGGCTACCTACAAAATGATAGGGTGGCCTTTTGGGTCAGTGCTTGGAAATACTAGGTAAAGTTTCTGAAACTAACTTTCTGAACGAACTCCAGTCCCACTACTTGGGAATCCATGCCAGGGTTTGGCGGGCACCAGGCCCACCCAGAAGGAGGTTTGTCAGCACAAAGCCTGGTGCCAGGGTCCCCGGAGAGGTGTGGTGAGGAGCTGAACAGCCTGCTCTCCGCCTGGGGGTCTCAGGAGGGGAGTCCCATACCTGTCACTGGCTGGCCAAGGGGGCAACTTTTCAGCCCAGCGTGAGGACTGGGAGAATGTGTAAAGTGAATTTTTCAAAAATAATCATTAGAGGCTTGTAGTGTGTATCCCGCTCAGGAGCCTCACGCTGTGATTGCTTTTGGAGGGGAGGGAAATGTGGTATTTCCAGAGCCTTTTTCTCCTCCTAACAAACACAAGCACACAAACAGCCTTCTCAAAGGGCTCTCTATCTTAGACAAGAGTTTTTGTTTTTGATGTTGGAATTTTAATGTCTTTGCTTTACTGCGTTTGCTACTCCCCTGGGACTCTATTGCGTGAATGCTGGCGATTTAATGTGTGCGGTTTTCTTTCTTTTATGGGGAGGGGGCATTATTTTTGCCTTTATTTTAATTTTACCCGAATAACTATTTCACCTTTTTATGCAGAAAACATTATTTTAAATTTTATTAACTATGCACATTGCTATATTTAAAGTAGTCTCATATACTTGTTGATGATGTTGATCAAATGTACAAAGTTGTCATTCAGTGCTTACATATTAATAAGGTACATAAATGGCAGTAAGATATAAAATCTGCTGATTCTGGACTCAAATCCTCTCCCTGACACTTTCCCCTTATCATATAGTTCATAAAATCATTTGCAGAAACTTCAGATGCATCCTTAATCCTCAGTATATGAGATTCTAATAGATGTTAAAAATAATCTTCTAGTTATAATGATCCTATATTCCAGAGAACTCTAGGTTGACATTTTCTCTGTGTGAATGCTTTCACTTGTGGTTGTTGAAGTGTTCGTAGCTTTTAGTTAAGGAAATGTTGTTATAATCTGTATATCAATTGCTTTTCTTAATATGATCAACTTCTTTTTTCTTTTTTTTTTAATATTTTATTTATTTATTTGACACAGAGAGAGAGAAAGAGCACAGCATGGGGAACAGCAGCGAGAGGGAGAGGGGGAGTGAGAAGCAGACTCCCCACCGAGCAGGGAGCCCGATGTGGGACCTGATCCCAGGAGCTTGGGATCATGACCTGAGCCGAAGGCAGACACTTAACCAATGGAGCCACCCAGGCGCCCCAATATGATCAACTTCTTAATAAATCAATATTAATTGAAATGCCTGACATTGAGTACAACTTGGTAAACATGTCTTCAGCCCCTATGCTGGGTGTGATGACCCTCGAGATCTTCAGGGAGGTGGGGATGTGGATGTAGTCCCTGTCATTAAGGAGTAGACTACTTGTTTCAACTCTGCCACCATACTGGAAACAATTTTTTAAAATTTCTTATTTGGATGCAATTAAGAAGTTGGAGTCAAGTAAGAAAATAGTAATTTATATCCATAGTCCCATTCTAAATAGATCCTCTTCACAGCCCAGTCAAATCTGAGTAGGATAACACGTTGCTATCAGAGAGGGTATTTATAAAACTAAGACCAAGACATAAAAGGAAATTTCAAAAGTGATTAAACAATGGGTAATTAAAATTAAAGGAAGGGCATGTTATGGGTGTACAGAATTCTTCGTAGGAGGGGTTGGATTACCTCATAGCCTATAACTAAAGGAAACTTGCAATATATTAGGTTCTTCATTCACTCAGCCAGCACGTTTGTTGAGCATTTATACAAGCTATATTTTTTCTTCTGTGACTCCTTATCTTTCCCACTGAAATGTTGGCCAACGTAATAAGCACGGTGTATTTAAGAACTTGAAGGAAAAATGCAGAATCCATGGGTCCAACTTTCTGATTTCATTAAGAGGAAACTGAGACCCTGAGAAATAAGTGGGTTTTGAAATTCACAAAGTAGATGATTGGCAAAACCAGCGCTTTTCTCATTACACTTCTTTCCATTAATCAGTACCTTGTCCTAATCAATACTATCTCTAATGTATACTTTTTTCCTCTGGGGATTTCTGTCTATAGGAATGTTTTGAGTTCGTAAATGTCTCCCCTTGATTCTAGAATGCAAACCAATAAGAAGGCAGAGGGCTAGGTGAAACGGGGAGACTTTTATAAAGAAGAGCCCCTTGTCATTCTAATAATACGCACACTTGAACTAGTCTTCAGGAGACGATATGCTCCAGTTTTGTGGTTCATCTCTAAGAGACGATAATGGTGGATTTCTAATGTGATGATGGAAGAGAGAGAGAGAGAGAGAGAGAGAGTGTGTGTGTGTGTGTGTGTGTGTATAATACTATAGCTGTTCTCTACAGTAGGAATTTGAGATAATTACTGCCTCGTAGTGATCATCACACCCTATTTCGTGGGATAGAACAAGAACGGTGTCCAGCAGGAGGCTTGGAGACCCCATTCGGTTCTGGGCTGGCCTGGTGAGCATGGATCATCGTGTGTCTTTGAGACACAGCATGCTGAGTGAACTTGAACTATAGCAAACATCGCAGTTTGGTCATTTCTAAATACATGAAGGGGAATAATTTAAAAACCTTACGTGGCATGACCTCCGGCACTAGGCACAGGTCTGGAGAGGCAACTTTTAGTTTAATACGAGGAAGACTTTTCTAGTATTTGGAATTTTATAAAAGTCAAGTGAGCTTCCTTGTGAAACCAAAGCTTTGGCTTCTTTAAAGTTTGAAAGGCAAGAAAACTTTGGATTTGGGGATGTGGTAGAAGAGCTTTCTGCCCTGGATGGGATGTTCCATCTGACAACTTCTGTGATCCACCTAGGAATAAAGCTGTTCCCTGTCCGCACACAGCAGAGGGAGCCTCCTGTGCATGGTAGGACACCTGCGGGGGACAGGGACAGGGAGGAACCCGCTGTGGTTGGCATGTTCTCCAAGCAGCTCTGCTCCCAAGCCAGCTGGACAGCTCATCAGCATTCCTTCCAGCTGCAGGGTGACAAACGGCAGGGCAGCGGATCAGAAGGGGCACGTCTGACACACAAGGATAAGTTCCAACAGAGTCCCGTGGACAGAATGAGAATTGGGAGGGTTCCAGATTTGTCTCTGCTCATCAGGATTCTTCAGGTTCCTGCACGGACAGACCTGTGACACCCCAGAGTCTTAGAATCCTTCCGACTGAGCTTGGCACTGTGCAACATCGGTCCTAATGCCCCAGCAGTCACGCAAATGCACGCCGTTGCTCCCACAGCCATGCCTGCTGGATCCTCCCCATCCCAGCTCTGAACCGTCACTGCCCCCTGGGCGACCGAGGCTGTGGGAGTTAGGGGTACACCCTTGTCCGGGGCCCACGTGGTTGGTGACTTGACCAGATCCATGTGTACCGGGAGAGGGCCTTCTGCTCTCTGCCTGTCTCCCTGTCTTGTTATCACCTATTATATTTATACTATAATAATATTAGATGTTATGCACTATTGTATTTTATCTTTGCACATGTTCTATTATAATATTATATATTAAGTATTTCACCATATCATCTCTACTAAGCAAAGAAAGGGGAAATACCATGAAAATAAGCTAACTGGTGTCTGTGCTGGAGCTCTCGAGGACACAGCAACCTAAGAAAGTCAGCCATCTCTCCCCGCCAGGAGCACGTGTGAGGCCACTCCCTGGTCAGTCATGACCAATGACCTGCCGGGAGCAGGACCCCATGTGAAGGACTGTGGGTCGTGCTAGAGAGGATGGGGGTTCAGAGGAACGTCCTCCAAGGAGCCAGGCTGCTGAGGCTTGAGGTCCTGTTTGGAGACCACATCACCCACCCAAGTTTAAGCGGACGCTGCTTCACGTCTTCATCAGGGACAGATGGAAGGTCGTGGGAGGACTGCTGACTTCTAGTCAGTGGTTTGTTTTGGAACTGAAAGACCTGTATCCTCACAACTTTAATTTACATTCCCTTTGGATTTTCTTTCTGCTTCTTCTTTGCCTTCTCCCTTTTCCCCTTCATATCTCGTCTTTCCTGTTTGGTTTTTAAAGATTTTATGTCTTAGAGTGGTTTTAGGTTCAGAGCAGAATGAGGAGGAAGGTTCAGAGATTTCGCACCTCCCCACTGTCGCCCACATGGACACGCGGCGAAGCACTGTCATCAGCCCGGGCGCGGTGCACGTCGGGTTCCCTCTCGGCGGGGCTAGCCCTGTGGGTGCAGACCTTCCCTTCTCCTCTGCCCCCCCACACTTACATGCTCTCCCCCACTCTCTCCCTGTCCCTGGTCTCCCCAGACTCTCGTCCGGCCCTGCCTCAGGCCCCACACCTTTCGGATGCCAGTGTGTCCAGCACGTCAGGAGCCTGAGAGGACCCACTTCCAGCAGAGCCTCCGTGTCTCACGCTGAACAGGGAAATGTTTTCTGGAATGATTCCCTTGATTCTCATGACTCCCGTTGTTTAATGTTATGTGCGTACGAGTCTCCGTCTCGGAACAGCCCGTCACACTCATCAGACTGTCCCTACTCTGTCACATCTCCAAGCAGCTACAGGGGAGAGAGACCAGCAGAGAGGAAAAGATCGCGAGGGACAAAGAGACGCAGAGAGGGAGAGACAGAGAGACAGAAGAGAGGTTTACTAATAAATTTTTAGTTCATCCTGAATCTGAAGTCTTCTGTGAAGAGTGACAGGAAATGTACTTGGGCGTCTGGGCACTGGGAGACCAGACTGGCAAACAAGATGATATCTCTTTGCCAGGCTGATGCGGCAGGCTGCTGCTTTTCTCTTGAGACGCGGTGCCAAATGCCATGCGGCTCGGGATCCAGTCACTGTGACGTGTGCGACTTTAACTCAACAGAGGCTTTAGTCCTCGACTGACACAAGTAAGAGAGGGCTTTCCACCACTTTATAAATAGATCCTTCTTTAGGCTGCTTCTTAAAGTACCCGAAAACGCATCTTCCCCAAACAATATGTGAGCAGGTAGGAACAAGTCACTCAGACCTGGCTGAAGATGGAATAATGCGAATTGGAATTCTTTCCTAGCAGATGGGTTTGCAGCTCACTGGAGAAACAGAAGCATCGTGATGGAGGGGCAAGCATCCCGTTTTACAGGAGTCTCCAAAGTGTCTGGGAGGGAAACTTGGTAGAGACGAAACAGGGCAGCAACCACTGTGCCGACAAAAGGAGCGCCGGCTTCACGCACATCCGCCCCGCGGTGTCTGCTGACTTCGAGGTCAGGGGCGGCGGGTTTACCAGCAGCCCGTCCCTGGCTTTCTTAGGGCCGGGATTTTGAGGCTGTTATGCATTGAAGGCACCCATTGAAACACTGCAAAACCTTTAATAAGTACTTCTCTGTGTTTCTTCTACACAGCTTCCCACCTTCATTTTATTCCTTCATGAAATCTACCTAAATAGCATTTTGCAACAAGCCATGTGTTTAATCTCTTCAAAAATAGTTCCTCGGGGGGTATTTCCAAGGGATATAACAAAATTATAGATTTCTTGCAGTTCTTCAGTAACCTCCTGAATTCAGCCCTGCCCCCTGTCTGCTCTACCATGCATTCAATTCCTTTTAAAAGGGAACCTGGCGCTGTATGTTCAAATATACAACTTTATTTTTGGCTTGATAATTTGGGATACAGACTCCAATAGCAAGGTATATGCCTTTTCTTAACACAAACTTCTTTGCTTTGTGGGGGTGGGGGTGGGGGTGGCAGGTGGGGGGTGAAATGAAACCTGTCCAAAGCAGAGCAGAAGCAAAGCAAGCTAACTTGGAAACACATTCCACGCCGAATGGCAGACTGGGGCCCTTGCCCTCTCTCAAATCCTGGCCTCAGGGTTTCTTAGAATTCAGTTGATTGTTTCCTTGGAGAGGAGGAGCCCTGCACATTCCTCCTGAAGCTTTTGGACTCTCCCTTTTAATCCGTTCTCAAATGGCACAAGTCACAAAGCCTCCCTGGTCTGCCTAGGAGGGAGCGCCCCCCGTCACAGGAAGCGCCTCCCTGGGACGGTAGCCCGTGGCTCTGAGGACTGGGGATGAAATGACCTTCGATTTCACAGGACACTTGGATTCCAAACGCAGTGTTCTCTTGGTGAGCGATGTGTCTGGATTTCATGTTTGCGAGATATAGTCTTTAGGGGAGAAATGTACCATTTCAATAAGCTTATTTAAATGTTTGGTTTACACTTGTCCAAATGGTAAAGCCAACGCAGACTTTTTCTCTCTAATGCAGAGGACATGGACTCATCAGAATCCTTCTCTAGAGAGAAGTGAAAAATGTGCGTTATAGATCCACAAAGAAACTCTGTGGATAGATCCAACAGGAAACCCATAATCATGTTGTCACTCTGGGGCAATGGGTACTTTTTCCATACTGTTTTACTGTCTAAACCAGAAATAACTCACATCTTCTCTGGGCCTTGGTATTCTCACCTATAAAATAGACTAGATGAGGTAAAATCTAGGCTCCTACATAATTTCATGGTGTGCAAGTGGAAACTAGTCTTTTAAAAAATATTAAGCCCCCTCCTCTGAAGGAGCCCAGCGATAACAGACCGCGCTCTGCACGCACTCTCCAGTGGGCAACCACGCAGGCCAGGGATGCATCTCTCCATGATGGACGTTCAGGATGACCTCTCCCTACCTTCCCTCCAAACCGTGTCTCAAAGCCCACAGCCGGCTTCCCCCTGTGAAATGGCTCTTTGGCAAACGGAGGAGGCTTCGTGGCTTGTGCCATTTGAGAAAGGATTGAAAGGGAGAGTTCAAAAACTTCAGGAGGAACACAGAAGGTTCCTCCTGCCCAAGGAGACGAAGATTTTCACACCTGTGAGCCAACAAATTACATTGAACTGAATCCCAGTTAATAGTCTGTAATTTTCATGTTGGAGACTAGTGATTTCAGATTTATGAGAATTTCTATTTGGTTCTGTCCTATGATTCACCTCTGCCGAGGTGAGTGTAAAGACGGAGGCTAGTTAGAGATGTCCACCAGATGTAGGGTGGGAGAAAGCTTCCTTCTCCCCTTTGAGGTCCTTAAAACTGGACCCGCCAAGGCTGCCCCCGCGTCCACCAGGGGGCGCTCACGCCCACCGAACGCAGGGCGGCGCGCTCTGAACCACTTGACTGTCCGCAGCCCGATGGAGGGCACCTGCCGCAGCCCCGGGCCCCAGTCTTTCTAACGCGTCACTATTTTGCTTATGTCAGGAGAACAGCATTTTTTAAGAATACAAATACATTTTGCAAATACAACATTTTGGTTTAAACATGGTAACCTATACATGCATAATTTTTCATAGCTACAAAAATAGTCATAGAGTCAAATTCACCATAGTATCATTTCAGACATGCTTATATTAAGCTTCATCAATTGTACAAAGCCTGGAAAGTGGAGAAAACCGTGGCTAAAAAAAGAGGTGTCGATCTTGAGCATTTTTTTAGCCATTTTCTAGTGAAGTCCATCAAATTAACACATGCTGGTGGACAGTACATAATGATCCTGGCTTTTTAAATCTTTTTAATGATAACATGTGGTCACAACTATGAAAGAGCATAGGCAAATTTAATGCCACTCTCAAAGTCTGCAGATTCTAAATTTGGAATCATAAAAAACTGTGATTTTCCATAACTTTCATTTATGATAAAAGATTTCTATGATGCAAAGAAAAATGAATAATCTACATGGCTTGTGGGCTGAGATAATCAGCACTTTTTGATGCAAAATGGCTGAGACAGAAGACGACTTTTTAAAAGCATATAAATGAGAGCTATATCCCTTACTCACAAAAATTGTCCTGAGTTTAAGAATATATATGTATATAGAGAGAGATGGTTTCCCTCTCAGTAAATACTGTAAACAGTGAAGATAAATATCTAAGCACTATCAGGCGAAGATCTACTTTGTTACTTTAAAATGCTAGTTTTTCCAGTGATGATCTGTTGCCCTCGCCCCTACCAAAAGTCTTAAGCATGGTTCACATTTAAAAGGGTTTGATAGAGGGGCGCCTGGGGGGCTCAGTCCTTAAGCGTCTGCCTTCTGCTCAGGTCGTGATCCCAGGGTCCTGGGATCAAGCCCCGCATTGGGCTCCCTGCTCGGCAGGAAGCCTGCTTCTCCCTCTCCCACTCCCCCTGCTTGTGTTCCCTCTCTCACTGTGTCTCTCTCTGTCAAATAAATGGATAAAATCTTTAAAAAAAAAAGAATTTGATAGGAAGTCTAAACCTTGGTTTGTTGAGAAACCACACAGATATTCCAGAAGGTTTAGATTTGGACATGTGGAAGTTTATTTTTTTTTAATTTTAATGTCCAATTGATAGAAATGAAGACACTGCTTTTCAAAGTGATAAAAAAATAAATACAATGGAAATTTCAGATTGGTTTCCTATCATTCTTTTGTTCTCCAATTTCTGCGATTCAGACATCTCACCCTAACACACCATACAATTGCCTGAGATGCCTTTGCTTTTGCCTTTTTAGCCGACCGTGCACTTCCTGTGTGAGTATGTGTGTGGGGTGTGAACGTGTGTGTGTCTGTATGGTGTGTGTTGTGGGGAAGGTACAAGGAACAGATTGCATGGCGGAAAAAAAAAAGAAAAGCTGGATTTATTATTGATTCTGGCTTAAATATTTTTTGATCTTTATTTTCCCAATAGAGAATAGGACCGGATATTTCGTGGTGTTTCTTCCAAAGCTCAAAGCCTTTGGATCTGTGAAAATTAATGTTGTTGCATAATTGCGCTTTTCTGTTCCCTTAGAGCTATAGTAGGATGATGTGCGAGGGCCAGCTTAGCCTGAGTGCACAGACACCACCCAGTCCATGTTCTGTCATCTTCCATGTATCTATGTGTGTATCTAGCTAGAGCATCTAGCATCTAGTTATCTTTTTATCTACATATTATCTGTTTACCATTCATCATCTATGTTTCTATCTATCCATGTATCTAAACTATTTCTATCATCTTTCTCCCCCTCCTCCTCTTCCCTCTCTCCCCCTCCTCCTCCTCTTCTTCCTCCTCTTCTTCCTCCTCCTCCTCCTCCTCCTCCTCCTCCTCCTCCTTCTTCTTCTTCTTCTTCTTCTTCTTCTTCTTCTTCTTCTTCTTCTTCTTTCTTCTTCTCCTTCTCCTTCCCCTTCCCCTCCTCCTCCTCCTTCTTCTTCTTCTTCTTCCTCTTCTTCCTCCTTATCATCTAGAAAATAACGAATGTTTTCCCCTTGATTCATCTGTTCCATGGGAGATCTTAAGTTTTGATCATTCTTGTTGTCTACTAGCATAATTTCCCATATTCCCAAGCACCATATATGTATGTTAAAATAAAGTTTTTAGTCTGATAGGATATTGAAAGAAAGCAGCACAAGCTGATGAATATAGTGCTTGATTTAGAATCTGGAAAGATGCTGGGAAAAGCTGATATGATTTACTGTGTGAACCTGCAAGAGTCTCTGGAGGCCTCAAATCTCCCAAACAGAATATAGTAACAGTCCTATTCCCCCTGCACTAACACATACTGACCAAGACAGACTCAGTCCTTCAGGAGAGATTTGCTGTTAAAATAGAAGGCATGATTCTGGATCATTTTCATTATTTCCTTAAAAGGAATGTATCTTCAAAAAATATTAAAAAACAGATAAAATATGGTCCTCAAGATGAATAGATCTTTTCAGATTGTATCTGTGCTGTGCAGAAAATCTCCTGTGGGTGAAAGACTGTATACAATCAGATACTAAATGTTGACTTAATAATTTTGTCATTCTTTGGAATACCATTTAGATAACTCAAGCCATAGGACATACACACCATACATTAATATGGCTTTAAAACCCTTTCAGATTTAGTCTTTCCCTTAACATGAAGAAAAAGAAGAAGAGGAAGAAGAAGGAGGAGGAGGAAAGGAAGAAGGGGAAGGGGAAGGAGAAGGCGAAGGAGGTAAAGAAGGAGAAGAAGAAGCTTCCTATAAATTTGGCCATTTTAAAAACCACACTGTGCCATATTAGTATTTTTCTGTATAGGTACACTGAGACCATGAAATGACATTCACTAGTCTTGCCCTTGTGCTTAGTTTATTACAAAAATCAATCAAACAAAAAAAGAAAACAGATTATCCTGTTTCTTTTGGAACTTGGGAATTCAAGTAAGCCAGTGATCTATTCCGTGTGTATTAGATCTAAGGGCGAATGTCTGAGCCCATGATCACAAGGCCGTCTCTGTGGCAGGGGCCACAAGAACAGAAAGAATCCTAAAGGGATAATAAAAGCCAACTTAGGGTGTCAATTTTTTCTTGAATACTGCTCTTTATTTTCTAACTTCTTTGGATTCCCCACACCCCATTTAACCAGGAAGTTGATTCTGAATTTTATTACATCAGAATAAATAGCAGAGATACTGGAAGACTTTTTGGGTGGATATTCCAAAATCCCAAGACTTAGACATAGAGGGTTTGGGGAAGAGGTGAACCACAGAGAAGGGATTTGCAGGTACAGAGGGAGACATTATTTCATGTACAGTCTGCATCCCTTCCCTGGGTTGGAGAGGCCTTACTACAAGATTCTTACCTTGTAGGAAGCAGAGCCCATTTCCTACTATAGTGGGAAAAAAGCAGAATAATCACTTTTCTGACTTTCTCCTCAACAGTCAACAGGTATCCGGGTATATGACTTCTGCTTAGCGAATCTCATGTTCCGAGCTAGGATTTCTAATTGAGAGCAAGCGAGATGCAGGAAGGGCCAGGGGGAGCTTGGCAAAGGCGTCAGCAGTGACAGCTTACGGTGGGGGCAGCAAAGCCCTCGCCGACCTGCTCCAGGCCTGGGCGCCTGCCTGTGTCTCAGGCTGCCTTCCCTCCTATCCGTCCTGCCCTCAGGACCCACAGCCTGGCTCTGCAGTACTCCAAGCCGTTCTGTGACCTAACCAAATTCCTTTTAGACTCAGGTTAGCTGATGTTAATTCTGTGGCTTGCAACTCAAAGCCATGTTGCAGACAGACGTTAACAATGGGGTCCCTCAGAGAAGCACATTATGCTTCCATCCTGCCTGCCCCTGAAGACATGAGCTGCCCGAGAACAGCACATCAGTCCTTGACTGGGCATTTCCACAATCCATCAGTTTGCAACTCTTTCCATCTCAAAACCCCTTTGTGCCCTTAAATATTATTCAAGATAGCAAAGAATATTTTCTTATGTGGTTTGCATTTATTTAAGCATATTAGTAATTAAAACTGAGAAATTATTATGTATTTACTTGCTTACCAATAATGATACAATTTAATGACATGTTAGCACAGATAACACATTTTTCTAAAAAATCAGTGAGCATAGTGTCAACTGTTTTCCCAAATCTCTTTATTATCGGGCCAGACAGAAGAGAGCTGGATCCTTATTTCTCCTCTGCACCAGCTTGTTATAGTAAGTTGTTAGGTTAACATAGGTTCAAACAGAGATGAAGAATATTTTAACAGCCTTTTCAGATAATTGTGCATGTTCTCCTATGATAGGACATTGAAACTTGAACAGTGTTTGTTTCTTAAAGGTTAACGGCAGTGTGAATTCTGAGCCCAGACCAGTGAACTCCATTGCACTGATCTATCCTTTACTCTGAAGGGACTTTTCACTCATGCATGATTTTGCAACACCACGCATTGCTTGTTGGGAAAATCCTGGTTCACGGAGTTATCCAGGTTTTCTACGTGTCAACACATTTCATTATATAATAGTGAAAAAAAAAATCACATCTGTTATTATCACCACCCATCCTATTAGAAATATCTCTAAGTATTGAGAAGCTGTGACGTTAGCATAATGGATACAAGTTTTCCCTATTTCTGGTTTTCACTTTGAAAATTCCAGTGTTATCATTGGCGACAAATACAGTCGGTTGTTTTTCTTGCAGTGACAGGCTTACGTTGTTCATTTTCCAGAAAGTGTCTACCAGACACCCAGGTCTGAGTAACCAGTTTGTCCCTCAGTCTTTCTTTGGTGTAAAAAAGTGTCCTGTGAAGAAAGCAGCTGACTCAGCTCGCAGCTCAAATGCCTGACAAGTGCGTTCCTTGACGTGAGTACGGCAAGAATCACACTGGAGGCAACAGAGGGGCTTTCTCCAGGCTTGATAAGTACGGCACAGAAGAGCAGAGACGTTACATAGGAGTTGAAATTTAATAATATTAATAACATATGCAGCTTCATCAAGGGTATTCTTAAGTGAACCTGCACACACATGTGTGAACACGAGCACACACACGTGCACACTCATGCATGCACACGTGTGCACACACACACGCACTAAACTGCAAGGGAAGGGTATAAAGAGCACTGCTAGTATGTTTTGGAGCTGCTGCCTTGATTTCTGCTTGGGCCGGTCATTTTATCCACCATTGCTTAGCGACTTCAGTGCAAACATCAGCAAGGTGCAAAAAGCAAATCACATCTTAATGTTATTTAAAAAACATGTTTGAGCTCACTGATACCCCACAGATGTCTCAGGCACCCCAAGGGTCCACAAAAGGCTCCTAGAAGCTATGTTACACCTTCTCGGCTCTCCTTACCCTCGGACACCTCCTCTCTCCTCCTCCTTATTGGTAATCTGGTTCCACCGTAAATTTAGAAGCGATCTGGGAAGATGCTCCACCTGCACTGTGTGGGCCCATCGCATCTCCTAGCCTGCCTGTACTTGTGCCGTATGCTTGTCCCGGCGGGTAGACTGTCCAGCTTCCTGCCTGAGACCAGTCCCTCCTTTTGGGCCCCCATCCTTGTCCCCCTCCTTGTCCACTCAAGCATATCCCTGCAGCTCTTACCTCCCGTTGCCCTGCACTGTCTGTCATTCCCACTGTACTGATTCATTCCTATCAGAATAAAATCAATAGGAAAGCATCTGCCTTCATCAAACCTGTCTTCCTTTACCTCACATTTGCCTCTGGATGCTGCCCCACTTCACTGCTTCCCTGTATCACAAATGCCTTCCACATTATTCTCATGCACTGTTTCCATCCTCTGCTCCATCTCCTTTGAACCCACTGGAGGCAGGCTTTCTCCACAGCTCCGTCAAACAGATCCTGACAAGGTCACCAGGGACCTCCCCATTGTGAGGTCCCATAGTTCACACTCAGGCCTGAGTTCACTTGATTCTAGAGGAAGAAGGGGGTGCAATTAGCTAACTGTTCTTCTTCAAAATGATTTTGTCCCTTTTGTCTGGGGATGCAGGTAGCTTTTGGACTGAAGTATGTATTTCACACCGCCTGTGGTCTGTATCTGTTAGCTGTTGTGCTCATGACTCTTCCTGTGTCTTACCTAGTATGTTACATATGGCAAGTAGTACCTGTGAGTTAAAGGGGATCTACTTGGGGAAGCTTCGGTTTTGTTCCTAATCCTACAAGCTGTACAATATTTGACAAATCACTTGTCCTCTTACACTAGGCTTCTTTCCTCCTATTATGTTAAAAGTAAATATAACCATTTGTTAACTAACTAAATTAATATTAAGAAGCAAAAATAAGGGG
Source organism: Phoca vitulina (assembly GCF_004348235.1). NCBI lineage: Eukaryota > Metazoa > Chordata > Mammalia > Carnivora > Phocidae > Phoca > Phoca vitulina. The sequence goes on along the minus strand of NW_022589745.1, from coordinate 3,542,623 downwards.
TGCCTGGGTGGCTCAGTTGGTTAAGCGTCTGCCTTTGGCTCAGATCATGATCCCAGGGTCCTGGGATCGAGCCCCGCATCAGGCTCCCAGCTCTGCAGGGGACCTGCTTCTCCCTCTGCCTCTGCCTGCCTCTCTCTCTGTCTCTCATGAATAAATAAATAAAATCTTTAAAGAAAAGAAGCAAAAATAATAAAATACGTCTCCTGCTGCCAAGAAATGTACTATTTAATTTGATCAGCTAAAGGAAAAAAGAAATTCATGACCTTAAGAACCATTGCAAGTTACTGCTCCACCATTGGGTGAGTAGACACGCAGACGCACACGCACACACACACACATTAGAATATGAGGAATTAAGAATATTAAATAATTGGTGCCTCAGGTAATCTACTCTCTCCCAATTATGACTCTGCAACAGAACCTATTGATTTCACCAGCAAAATCTTCTTCGGGCAGGTAGGTACGTGTAATCATCGAGGTGAGTGGGCAGGGTAGGACAGTGCTGCTGTCTGCGTGGAGATTTCTGTATTTTGCCTCCTGATTGACTTGGCAGCCAGTTTCCTGTCGGTTATTTTTGGAATCGGTGCCAGTGCTTGTGATTGAGAGAACAAGACTGCGAGAGAGGAGTGCGTCTCCGTGATGGTTTCCTATCACACGATGAGAACCCTGAGATGTTGGCACAAAAATACCTTCTCCTGCTCACCTACCAACTGACAGTTATTTGAGTTAATGAGCTTTTTCGAAGAATACAAATCATTCTCAAATTTTTGGCAGTTGATTTAATTAGATCAGCACTTACTAGAAATTAGTTTCATCAAAATTAATTTTTGGCTTTTCATCCAGGGTAGATAAGGAGGATAAAGATGTAAAGAACTACAGTAATTAGCATTTGCCTAAAACTTTAACACACGCAGAGCCTGTTTACTGAGAGTGGTCTTGAGTCTTCATACAACTTGATGAGGCCATGGATACTATTTTTCCTTCAAATGTAGAAAGTAGGAGGCTAATGGCCCTTGTGAGGTTTACACAGTTAACTATACAGCTGAAGGTCAAATTTTGACCTTCTGAGTCCATGCCCAATTTATGTCCTTTCTAAAAGGAGGAGACAGAGTCTCCTGCATTTCCCCACTGTTTGGGGGCAGGTCACAGCCTTGTTCCAAAGCCTTTAAGAATCAGCTCTGGTAAGACAAAGGTCTGTGCTCCTAGATGGTCTCGTTAAAAATGTCATCATACTTTGTGTGCAAACACACATGAACTAAGCCTTGATCGTTTGTTTGTTTTTTTTCGGTGAACCATACCCAGAGTTTAGATTGTTACATTTAACTGTTTTTGAAAACATCTCCCTTTAAAAAAAAAAGTTAGATCCAGCATTCTGTCCGTGTGTAAACACTACATAAACTTTGACTCTATTTGTTCTTATTATGAATGGTTTGCAATATCATTCAGGGAGAAACACATAGAATCACATAGGTTCCAACTTCTGTCGAAAACGCAGACATCTCCACTTGCCACTTATTTTGGATTTATGTATAGGGCACCTCCTCTCTATGCTTCTTCTAGAGGTATAATGAGGATATATTTTATATTCATGCTGAACTCCACCATTTAGATCACCATTGGCACAACATTGCTAATATTCACAGGTAACGAATGAATTTTAGTTGATAAGGGAAAACGTAACAAATGAGATATTTTACTAAGAAAAATATATGTAAATAAGAAAATAAATATAATAGGGGTGCCTGGGTGGCTCAGAGGGTTAAGTGTCCGCCTTCGGTTCAGGTCATGATCTCAAGTCCCTGGGATCGAGCCCCGCATCGGGCTCTCTGCTCTGCGGGGAGTTTGCTTCTCCCTCTGCCCCTCTCCCCATGCTTGCTTTCTCTCAAATAAATAAATAAATAAAATCTTTAAAAAAGAAAATAAATACAATAGAAAATATAAATAAATATGCATTCACTTATATTTCATATGTATTTGTATTTTTGTAACATTTTTAGAGTTATTTATTAACTTGTTAAAAGGACACTCTACGTAATATTGGATATTGATAGAGATCATGATTTAGGCATGTCTGAGTTGAAACTTTCAAGAAAAAGATTTTCAGTTACAATGTATTTACCTTTATAAAAGTAGATCCTCTGAGGTAGAATATTATTTGAAAGAGTTATATTTTCACCAGATTGTTTCTAAAAATGTTTTGGTATACATCACTAATTATTTTTATCCCAAATGGAATTGCTAATCACAGCACGGAGAGACCAGGAAAGGTTGCCTAGAAGGCAATCCATCCCAGCTGCGCAACTGAGTATCTGTCTGGTGGGTTTCCACTTGTGAACAAAAAAGGGGTGACCGTATGAACTTCAGCTGGGGTCAGACAGGGAAACACACGGGGCTGTTAGCATTGTGGGAATGTTGGGTGCTGGTGAAAATATAACAGAGTGGGTAGATTTGGTCAAGGATGAAATTGAATGCCTTGGGAATCATGATTTGTCCCCAATCACTAATCCTACAATTTTAAAAGACTCTCAACCATCTGGGGCCCCTGGGGGATGTGAGGGCCAACGGAGACCAAGGGGGGCTTTTTACCTTCGGGCTTCTATGCCCTTGAGAGAGTTTCACACATCTGGGAAAATGCTGGCAAAGAACTCCATCTACAGGAGGACGAATTTCCCCCCAGGGGGATTAGATTTTGCAATAGACTTTGAAACCACCCGGGGTGCACCACTGTTCACCATGTCAAACCACCCTTCTCCTCCCAGGCTTTAATGATCTCGACACCCTGCATGAGCTAGGCAGATAATCCACCTGTCCTTCCACATGATCTATTCATTCTATTCTGTTCTGTCGGTCATTCATTTAGTCATTCAATAGATGTTCGTTAATTTGGGAAAATGTGTCTCCAGTAAGTTTGAACATACAAAGACTTTAGTAGATCAAGTCATCCGCCCTAAGGAGAAGAAAATCAGACTTCATCGCTTAATGGGAAACACCTTTCAATGGTTTATAACAACACGACTGTGTCTATACAGTATAATTTCTTCTAAGTTTTGAAATGATGAGTAATATAGATTTTATGGGAAAAAAAAACACATGAGTAGTTTTCAGAATAAAAGCACAGCGGTAAAATTGAAGCCGCGTGGTATATAAGTGGACCAGAATCACAAACACGGCCAGGGAACAGCCAAAAAGCCACACACACAATTATACTTGTCTCTCTAAAATTCTAGGCCTCCTAAGAGCAGAATCACCTGCCCCGCACCATCTGCCAGTTGTGGAATGATGGAAAGTAACACGTGCAGGTACTGTAATATACAATCTAATTAGTGTACGAATCCTTAATTTATTGGAGAAATTGTAAATATAAAAACAATTATAATTTAACAAATCTATTCCTCTGCTGCTGTAATGAGCACTCTGCATGTGCTGCGTTATTATGCATGGTTTTCTTTTTTATATTATCTTGCAAGCTACCTTCCTTAATATATCACAGGGACAATGAAATTACACTCTGCTACCTGTCTACACATTTCTTTTACATTTGCAATCATAATCGGAATTCACTTGACAATGGAGCCGCTTCATTGCAAATATGAGCGGAATTGAAAAGTCTTGTGCCAATTTGGCACTGATTCTGAGGACAGCTTGAGGACTCACCAGAGATAAGACTTCTCGATGACTTTTCAGCCCTCGAATAGAACAATTTAAAATCATTTCTGTCCAGTGCCTGCTTTCTCGAGGTTCTTCCTCCTGCTTTCTTCTACTGCCTCTTCTTTTTTTCCGTATTTTCTGTTTATCCCTCTGCCTCCCCACTCTTCCTCCTTCTTTTCCTCTTCCTCTTCTCTGTGAACCTGGATGGATGGCCATGTCTTCTATGTGAATGAAAGATATATCAAGCAGTGTGACTGTTGAGTGGACCATCAATACCTCTGCTATCAATTCCTCAAGTTAAAACCACCCCCTGGTTAAGCACGGTGGCTTTAAGGTCTTTTTTTAAAAGATTTTATTTATTTATTTATCAGAGAGAGAGAGAGAGAGAGCGCACAAGCAGTGGGAGCAGCAAGCAGAGGGAGAAGCAGGCTCCCCACTGGGCAAGGAGCCCAATGTGGGACTCGATCCCAGGACTCTGGGATCATGACCTGAGCCAAAGGCAGACGCTTAACCAGCTGAGCCACTCAGGCGTCCCAGGGGTGCCTTTAAATGATGACATAAAATCATTCAATACAGAGGTTCAGTATTGGAAAAAATGAGATTACATGGGAGAAATTAAACTGGGTTCTGCATTGTGCATAAGTGGGGACTTTCATGTTGTAAATTCTAAATAGGCTCAAATAAATGATAGATGATAGATAGATAGATAGATAGATAGATAGATAGATGATAGGTAGATAGGTAGATAGATGGATAAAATAGGCCCTAAAACTTGTTATTAGTGAATCAAAACTGACCTTGAATGAGAAACAAGTTTTGTGGGTTGGTCTCTGTTGCTTCAAGACCTTTCCGAGGTTTTTTCACTCCCCACGGCTTCATGGACAACCTTACATGTCACTAGAACAGGTGGGAGGCTATGTGATTCAGTGTCATGGTTTCGGGACATCCCTGAATGGACACACAGTGCTTTCTCAGGAACGGCTTGAGCTGGGACTGCTGGCTGAAGCTCTGCGTGTTCCACGGCGAGGGCTCTGACCCTCCGTTGTTTGGTGCCCCTCCTTTCAGGAGGTGGGCTCTTCAGTGTGATGGAGCTGGTGGTGTGTGACTTCTGGGACCAGTTCCTGACCTGAAGGAGCTCTCTGCTGCATCATAGCTCTCTCCCCCCGGAAACCATGTAGGAGGAATTTCACTTGAGGCTTTAAAAGGTCCTGGTTCTTCCAAGAAAGAGGTCTTTTCCCTTCTCTCTAACAAATAGGAATTGTAAGTGAGAAGCTTAACACTGGCCACGAGCAGGTTGTCATCAGCGAGCGAGCTTCCACTACACCCGATGCAGAGCTCCTCCCGGACTGCGTTTCTGACTTGTTCTTTTCTGTGATCTCACTTTCCATTCCTGTTTGTTGAAATTGTATTGATTTATTATATATGATTTTTTTTAAGGGGATGCAGTATATATTTATTTCTTCCTCACCTGTCTGAGGGTCTTTAATTTGTCATGTGCAGAGCCAGGCGCCAGACGTACCCATTCCTTTTTTTTTTTTTTTTTAGATTTTATTTATTTGACAGAGAGAGACACAGCGAGAGAGGGAACACAAGCAGGCGGAGTGGGAGAGGGAGAAGCAGGCTTCCCATTGAGCAGGGAGCCCGATGCGGGGGCTCGATCCCAGGACCCTGGGATCATGACCTGAGCCGAAGGCAGACGCATAACCACTGAGCCATCCAGGTGCCCCGAGTTTTATTTTTATTAAAGATTCTATTTATTTCTTTGAAAGAAAGCGAGTGAGAGAGCACAGGAGCTGGGGGTGGGGGGGGCATTGGGAGAGGGAGAAGCAGGCTTCCCGCTGAGCAGGGAGCCCCATGCGGGGCTCGATCCCAGGACCCTGGGACCATGACCTGAGCTGAAGGCAGATGCTCAACGACTGAGCCACCCAGACGCCCCAGACGTACCCATTCTGAAGTTCATGCTTCCGACCCTCAAACGGCTTCCTAAAAGCTGGGGAATAGATGCAATCAGACAGTCATGATACTCTGCTACCAGCCACAGTGGAGATCAGTACAGGGAAGAGCAGGGCAATGGGGTGCGGGAGATGGGAGAGTTAGAGGCATCAGAAAGGAAGTCCTGACTAAATTGGAGGAGATAACAGGAATTTCTCAGCGAGAAAATCAAGAAGGGGTGTTGTAGGCAGAAGGTCCCAGAGGCGAAGGCAAGGTGACATGAGAGAGTGTGCTAAGGCCAGAGGGTGGCCTAGAGGACAGTTCCGTTGGATTCCAGAGCCAGGGGATTAGTGGTCGCTTACCTCGGAGCCGGGGTGTAAAAATGCCAACAGCAAGTGCAGATTGTAGATTTCATTATGAAGAAAACCACTAAGGAATTTCAGGCATTGGGTGACATCACTGGATTTTCATGTTTGTGCTGTGTAAAAATAAAATAAAATCCATAAATGTCAGCTGAATTAAAGTGCGTTTTAAAATAACCCCACTGACATTTACTGCAGAATTTGAGGGCACACCCGCATTTATTCATACAACGAGGAGCCAAGCCCATGACTCAAGGTGGAGTGATAACCTGCCGCCTCTCCTCAGAGGAGCGACCCAGATAACCTCGTTGTACGCAGCTTGCTTGTATTTGTTTGACGGTCAGTTCCCATGGGTTTGATTTTGCCCATCTTGGCTGAATTTTCCAGAGTCCTTCAGAAGCTATTCTTGCTGTGTCTGGTGGCCAGCACATGCAATGGCTTCTGGAGAAGGATAGCATGTTGGTGTGGGCAGATGATGCTCTCCCTGGAATGCGGTGTATTTTGATAGCACATGGAGATGGATTTGATAATCTACAACAACACCCGAGAATGCCCCGCTCATTTTCAAGGGGATAGCCACCTTTTGGCTCAAGTGCGATCCAGCTGCCCAGACGGGCAGCATCCATCAGGATGACATCTACTGCAGAGCGGCTTGCTGCCTGGCACGAGAGCATGCAGACGAGCCGTCCTGGCTGCCGAGAGCACAGAGCATGTGCAAGTCATTGCGCACAAATACCGAATGTGGGCCCCGGCTGTGTTGCTCCTGAGCTTGCACGCCCATGGCTCGTGAAGTGAGGCATTGAGGTATATTTTGGATGGAAGTCTTTCTGCCTCTCTGCTCGGGCAGCTCACTTCAGCTTCAGTAGGTGTTGGCTGCATTGTTTTATTGTACTCAACTTGTTGCTTTCAGCTGAATTAACTGTGTAATCCAGTCCTTTTTTTTCTTTTTTTAGGACTTATTTATTTATTTGAGAGACAGACAAGAGGATGCATGGGGGGTAGAGGCAGAGGGAGAAGGTAGAAAGAATCTTAAGCAGACTCCCTGCTGAACGCAGAGCCCGACTACGTGGGGCTCGATCTCAGGACCCTGAGATCACGACCTGAGCCAAAACCAAGAGTTGGATGCTTAACCGATGGTGCCACCCAGGCGTCCCCGTGGTAGAGTTCTTAAGGTACCATTGCCCTTTGTGTAAATGCTCTCATATTGGGTAGATAACATATGCATTTTTTATGTTCACTTGCTTCATTTGTTACTTTAGTTGATCAACACATAAATATTTATTGAGAAAATAGACTTTGCCAGGCTCTCTGCTGGGCTCCAGGGATGTAAATATGAAGAAGACATAGTCCTGTTTTTGTGGAACCCACAAGCTAGTAAAGACAAACAGGTTAATGGTCACTGTGCAATAGGCTTCAAGGAGTGATGAGGAGAAGAGCAAATAAATGAATAACTTCCGAAGTGCATGTTTCCACAGTCGGGAAAGGAGAAGCTGCCTTCACCTGTTTCCATAATATCTGGAAGAGTGATTTCTCACGGAGTGAGAGTTAATCACAGGATCCTCAGGAGTTTTGCCAAGCTCCATGGGCTGCCTTGTGAATCCCTTCACCAAAGAAGGAAGGTTATCTTTGTTAAGCAGTGGTTCTCAGTTGGGGTCATTTTGTCACCCCTCTTCATTTCCATGCAATCAGGGACATCTGGCAATGTCTGGAGACATTTTTGCTTGTCATATTTGGATGGGATTGCTAGGGATGCTGTCAAATACCCTACAGTGCCCAGACCAGCCCCCACAACAAATAATTATCCGGGAACCTAAAATATCAGTATCGCCAACACTTAACAGCCTTACTGTAAAGTAATTTATAAGATGGTTATGCCAACCATAGTATGTTTACAAATGGCAGTGAGATATGTTTTATAACATGAAAGAAATCTTCATTTAGGTTTGTAATTTTCTCCTGAGTCCAGATCATTTCTTGGGTCCCAGATGAATGGCTTTTTTAATACTCAGCCAATGTTTTACTGTAGATGGACATTTCTTTTATTTCCCTATGGTTCTTCCTAACCTGATGACAAGCTGGGATTTTGTGGCCAGCACTGTGGGCTTCCTGAGCCCTCGTCCACGTTGGTTATTATGGCTTGACTCTCCCTCATCCCCTTTCCCTGGTTGATATCCAGTGAGGGACGGGATATGAATGAAAGCCATCTCTTTTCTTATTTCATCATATAATAAATCATTTCCTAAAATGCTAAATTATAGCTCTGCAAATTATCATGATTATTATAGGAAATAATATGCAAGAACTCTGAATGCATGCACTCATCACTTAAAACCATGTCTATCTAATATGTCATGTCTTTCTTGTGTTTTATAAATGCAGAAAGGGCATTCTGACCTACACACTGATTCTACAACCCGTCCCCCTTCCCCAGCTCCCTTCTTTGTGTCCTTTACATACAACTGTAGTTACAACTTTATTTTATCCCTTGTCATAATATATACATTTTTTTCTATATAAAATATTTATTGGAAAAAATACACATCATATTTAGAGATGCTGGATGGATTCTTTTTTTTTTTTTTTTTGCTGTTTATGTAAATATTGCACAAAGATGTTTGAGCATTTAGCAATGCCAGTATTTGTATAAAAATAGATTAACTGTGATTAACTTCTGACCCAAAGGCACTAGGCTTACCTTGAATGTGCTCAGCATATTAACAAGAAATTCTGTCTTTGATGATTTAATTGCCCAGGCACCAACTTTAGGACAGAGACAGTAAGCTGGTTTTCTTGATGGGCATGTTTTGGACTTGAGTTCACACTTTAGAGACGATATGCAGACAGGCTGGACCCTTCCCTGTCTTGGCATTCAGGTGGGGCCCATCAGTATGTGGAGAGTCTTCCTCTGCTAAGCTGGAGTCAGGGCAGGCATGCCCGAGACCCTGCCCATCTCACCAGCCTGGATTATAAAACATGGTGGCACTCGAGTGAAGGACCAAACCATCGTAACTCAAAACTCACTGGCCTGGTAACTGGAAATCAAGCTTCCCAACATCTGCTTACTTCCATCAGTTCTGAGGGTCACCTCCCTTTAAAGATGTCAGAAACTGTCGCCCCTCCAGGCCCAGCCCGGTCTTCCCTTCCCACACCAGACTCCACTCCTTCACGTCTGCCGAGCACTAGATGTCCTGCTGAAGCCTCCCGTCCATGGGAGAGCCCCGCTGTCCTGGGAGGGTCATTCTCCCACAGGGGTCTACCCTATTTAAAGATCAAATGTGTACTATTATGTTTAACTGCCCCACTCCCATGCTTACATCACGTGACAACCTATGATATGCAGGTGACGTGTCAGTGGTGTATAAAGGTTCCTGCAATCCTTTATAATTCACACTCCACAGTTAGCCAGTTAGCAGGCTGTCGCCCTCCCATTCCCTCCCATTTCCCCGGGTCCTGTGACAGCCAGTTGTCAGCCCTGATCATCCTGGCTTCTTATAGGGTTGGCCAGGGTCTCTGCTGCAATTTCAGGTTGGAGCATACCATCTCTAGAGTCCATGGGATTGAAAGACAGAATTCCTCCTCCCATGAAAGGCTATGAAGTCCATCCTTCTCTACATCGTTCTAGAACATGCCATCACCTGGGCTGCATTTCTGAATAACAAAATCATTCTACTCTTTGCTGTTCTTACCAGGATATCATTCGAGGCCCACTTTTCTGCAATGTTCTTAAACCATGTATTTAGTTCCCTTAGCTGTGATTTCATCTCCTTACAAAACAATGTAGTCTTTGCTTAGAGACCCTGCCCTCTGTCACCTCCTCCTGAAAGGCTCTACCATCTTCAGTCTCAGCAGAACCTGTAAAGTCTTCATGAAGACTCTTGGTGCCCCTCGGTTCCTATCTCCCTCCAGCTTAGACCCCTACTATGCTGGAGACCCAACAAGATGCAAGCCAGGGCAGCGATTAGTTAGCTGAAAAGTTAATAAACTGGGAACCAGAAAACTGACAAGATATGTCTTCAGTATTTCACTATTACATCAAAGATATAAATGCGTACTTATTTACCGAAATTCTGATGTAGAGCCAGCAAACTGTCTTTGCGCTTAGACATGGGGCTGAAGCTATGCTTCTTACGTAAACCACTAACAGAATACATCATCTCCAGATTTGATTCTTTAAATAGAATGCAAAGCAATTTGAGTGCATAATTCTTCGAGTTTCGTTGACTCTCCCCCAAGCTTTTCCAGGTGTTTTGCTTACATTTAACTTACAACCTCCTTTTCATTGTCATCTTTAGTTGGTTTCCTTGGTATTCAATTATATTACAGTATAACAAGAACCCCTCAAGTAGGCAGGCTTGTGGATAACCAGCGCTGCCTTTCGGTCAGCTGGTAACCGGAGTGTCGAGAGCAGAAATGCATGTGGGTGCCTGAGAGTCACCAGCAGGCTGGGACAGCAGCATGCTCCCGGCACCAGGATGATTTGGCACGGGTGCAGAGATCCAAGGTCACTGGCAGATCACTTGAAGGTAACTCACGTCAAACCTTGCATGGTACCCAGGATACCCAGGTTACACTATTCTGCCCATTGTTTTCATGCATTTCCTTCGTCTGGAATGCTCTATCTCACCTCCTTCATTTGCCAAACCCCTACCCGCTCCTCAAGACGCAGACAAGCAGCACTTTCTCTGCAAAGCCTGCTCTAACACCCTGCCAGCCACTCACCTCTTCTTTACCTCCAGAGACCTGGGCAGACCTTTAATTCCTTATGTACATTTCATCTGGATACAATGTGTTGTATTTGATATTCTTCCCCCACTAGACTTCAAACGTCCATGGCCAGTACTTTTTCTGCCTTTTATCTCTGCGGTCCAGGACCTAACACAGTGGCTGGCAAGTGCAGTGAATTTGGCTTCCTTGAATCAGTGAATGGATGGATATCCAGCTCAATGGAGTTATTCTCTGATCTTAATGCTATTGTGACCACGTCCTGCACTGTCTGGTATGTTTGCACAAGCCACAAAAGGCTATTAAAATTTTAAATTAAGTCGACATAAAAATAAAATTTCAGTCCCTTGACCCCATGAGTGGCATTTCAGATGCTCACTAGTCCCTTGCGTCTGCTGGTCTCCAGCATGCATAGAGAGCAGGACTCTCCCTGCAGCACGTTCTAACGGGCGTCACTGCTTAGTCCTGCTGGCATCTCCACGTTGGGAACAGCCCCTCTGCTACTTGACCTGAGGACTGGTAGTCCCTGGTTTTCTCCACCTCGGCATAATATAACACAGAGTTCCTTTCTTCAAACAACTTTGCTGATAAATTTTGTTTTTCCTATTGGTCTGTGGCTCTGAGCTTTAACACATCTTTATGGAAAGTAGTTTGCTCTAACAGCTTTGATGTGGAAGGCTCTTTGAGATAAAGGCTGCAACTTGCTGGTTTAAATCCTGTTCACACAATCTCAATTGCAAACACCCATTTATCCATGGTCATCCGGAATGTAATCACACACAGCTTCACAGCTGATGTCTCTCAGCAAAGGTGGCTCCGGTTTGGGATCACTTAAAGAAATTTAACTGTTCCTGATGCTTCCGTGAGAACCTAAGACAACTGGTCAAAGCGTATTCATAAAAATATCCAGCTTTTAAGAAATGTTCCCTACATAGCGTCCTACCTGCTTCCCTTACCATCCTCATTCACTGCACCGCCCCCGAGGCCACTGGTCTGAGGAAGTAAAATCCCAATAGCAGCCACTTCCATCTGCATCGTGCCTTGCAGCAGCGGGAAGCACCTTCCAGAACAGAGGGGTGAGTCCTGCTGGTGGGCGTTTCTCATGAGCTGAAAACTGAGCCAGTAGATAGGTCATTCTTTGAGCTGAAGTCACAGAGATTGTCTTTACTCTGCTTACATCAGTCCATATTCGGTAACTTAAACCATATTCAATAATCTCCTGTGTCCTAATTATATTGATTTATGATTGAGCGTTCGGTGGTAATAGCTCTGACATAATTCTCATTGTTCTCTTTTTAAGTTTCTCTCTCCCGTCAAGTCTCTCCTCTATTAAAAAAAAAAAAAAATTATAAGTCAATGTTAAAAACCCAAAGATAAACTAAATGTTTAAAAAACCCTATTTTTTAGGGATATGTATTCCTTGTAAGTTTTACTTATCTTTACACCGACTGGTTCTGTAAGATGGGATCTGTAGGTGGTTTCTTGGATTCCTAGAGTAGGAAGAGATGGGGGAGCCCGTAGCTGGCTCGCCTTCCCCTTACCATTCTCACTGGGGACTCACACCACCACCTTCTCCTCCTTTCCTATCCCTCTCCAAATGGGGTCTCCTATGCCCTTTCCCCATCCTTCCTACAGATATGAGTAATATTTCATTGTATGGATATACCACATTTTGCTTATCCATTCATCTGTCAGTGGACAAGTGTGTTGCTTCCATGTTTTGGCTATTTTGAATACTATTGCTGTGAACATGGGTGTACAAATATCTGTTCAAGTCCCTGCTTTCAATGCTTTGGGGCATCTACCCTAAAGTGGAATTGCTAGATCAGATGATAGTTCTATGGTGAAATTTTTGAGGAACTGCCTTATTGTTTCCCATAGTAGCTGCATCATTTTACATTCACACCAGCAACGCACAAGGGTCCCAATTTCTCCACATCATTTTTTTTTTTGTTTGCTTTGATAACTTTCATCCTAATGGGTATGAAATGTTAGCTCATCATGGTTTTGATTTTCATTAATTAATTAATTATGTTTAGAGAGAGAAAGAAAGAGCTCAAGCATGGGTGGGAAGGGCAGACGGAGAGGGAGAGAAAGAGAGAGACCCCAAGCAGAATCCATGCCTAGCACAGAGCCCGACACAGGGCTTGATCTCACCCCAAGATCATGATTTGAACTGAAATCAAGAGTCAGATGCTTAACTGACTGAGCCACCCGGGTGCCCTGATTTTCATGAATTTTTAAGGACTCCTCATATCTCGAGGACATTGGTCCTTGGCCTGCTCTTCCCACTTGTCTCTATCTTGTCTCTCGGGCCTCACTGTCTCTTCCTTTCTCTCTGCTCAACCTCTCCAGCTTGACCACCTCTTGGTTCATAGGCTCCTATCTTGATTTTCCATACCTTACTTGTATATTCCTGTTCCCTCTGCTGGGGGGTATCTCTGTACCTGTCAATTGATAAGAACAGCCACTCTTGTGCATTGAATAAACCTCCTGCGCACCCACCAGCCCTGCTATTTAATCTGACAGCGAGATCGGTGCTAAAAGTCCCAAACATGACACATATGGAAGGGATATTAGGGTTTTAATCTCAACAACACTGAATACAGTGTCAAACACAGCAAATTGTGCTAGATGCCCACTAAGTTTTCAGTATTTATTAGATAGGTAAGTATTTCATTTGTAATGCCCATAAAAATTAGGTCACATTTCACCTATTTTAGAGGAAAAGAGAAAAGAAAACCCTTTTTAATGGTTCTCACTATGAACTGCTGCAGGAAGAATTAGCTATCAATTTGAGTATTATACATAAAACAGCAATAAATATGATATTCACAATGTGAAATGAGCCTCATCAACCCATTTACAAAGAACACCCCGTTTATTTAATGGGGTTGTGTTAATACATTTCTGTGAAGATATGGCTCCAGACTGCTCATTTTAATGAGGGGACTGCCACTGGGTAGACATTCAGTCTACTTTCATGACCCTACTGAGAAGATGGAATATTTGGGGTTTTTTTTCTTCCTTGTATGGAATAAAATAAATAAATAAGTCAGAACCTCCTTGCTGAAAGGTGTTGGATATGATTTACTTGGAGAGTCAAATCATGCATATCTGCCCTTGTTTATTTATGAGACCCAACATATTCTGAACATGCTCACCCCCCCGCTTTCCAGTGGACCCAGGACCTGCAGGTGAGGGATCAGTACGTGAGACCACCAGCCTCCCGAGTCATGTACCTGTGAGCAGCTTGCTCGAACCACCCTTCTGAGCGCTTCATAGACCCTTCCAGAGACTCTGTTTTCATAGATGCCTGACGTTGCCACCAAACTCTGCTTATTCACCAGAAAAAGTATCAACTGGGCAGCTCCCCCAACTTATTCTGAAGTGCATTTTAAGGATTCAGGAATCCTTTGGAATCTGATTAATGACAAGGGTTAGGCTTTTCTTTCCCAGAGTTATGCAGGCTGGAGCTTGAAAGGCAGAAAACAGCAGCAGGATCTTGTTGAGAAATCTTTCAATAATCAGTGAAGAATCTGTTCCCTGAACAAAGTTTTGTTTTGACTCACTCTTTGCTCAGCCTCATCTCCGTATCATTCTGACTCCAGTGTCTTCCTAGAATGTCATCTCATTATCACGCCAGATTTACTCTGGAGGGAAAAAAAAAAAAAAAAAACCAATTAATTCTTTTCAATTTTTGGAGGGACAGCCTTCGGAATGGTGAGAATATATTTCTGTTGCTTATAAACCACACCATCTATGGTATTCTATTATACACACCTCCCCACTGGTCTTCCAATTTCTCATTTCCTCTCTGAGACTCAGAATGATCTTCTTAACACACAAAGTGTTCACATTATTCCTTTCCAGCTCCCTCCCTCTCCTGTCCAAAGCCCCTCAGTGGCTCCCATTGACCAACAACAAAAACCACACTCCTTCCCATGGCCTCTGAGGGTCTGCAGGACCTTACCCCTTCCCACCTCTCCAGTTTCTTCTCTCTCCCTGACCACCGAAATAAGCTTGCCACCACCAACCCACCACGCCACCTCAGGACATGTTTTCTCATGAGTGCTCAGCTGAAACTCTCTTGTTCACTTATTTCTTGGTTGCGTCATCCCTGCCTTGAGTGCATTGCTTACAGCTAATGTCCAGAGTAGCACCTGATGCGTGATAGGGAATCAATAAGTATTTGTTAGGAATGAATACATGAATTCAAGACTGGCTGGGGATTTAGGGTGGCTTGGCTTGCAGAGTCTCAGTGCCTAGAGAGGAAGCAGGAGCTGATGAATCTCCCAGATGTCCCTTAGTATCTGCCTTTGAAATTAAATGGCTGACACTCTTGCTTTTTCACTTCTTTGACCTCTGAGTTCAAGGCCTTACACGTACTAGATCTGCAGCATTATTTGACATTAATTTGCAATTTGTGCTCCAAACCACATCCAATGCCTTAGGGCTCAGAGGAGGTGTTTCTACCTGCCCTTTCCTCAGACCTTATCACGGAGGTGCTGAGGAAAGGACGGTCAACTCCTCGCTGGTTGCACATCAGCGTCCCGTGTGGTACTCTGATCCCTGCAGTGATACCTGCCCACTGACAGGTGTGGGGGATGCTGGAAAAGGAACCAGGCTCCAGCAGCTTCGACAGACCTCAAGCACAGCCTCACCCCGGACCATCTTAGGTCTCATCTGCTCACATGGCATCACTTCTCTGCTTGGGAAAGATATTTTTTTTCCGTAAGTTTGGAAGAAGGCAGGATTGTAAAAATAGTAAGTTTTATAAAATCTGTGTTGAGCACAAGCATGCCAGCAGTAAGGGAGGCCAAGAAGAGGCAGAGAGCGGTGGCTGGAGCCTGCCCCTCCCTGAGGGGTGACCGACAGCAGGAGTGACACCAACAGCCCCCCTGGCTGGGGGACATCTCCAAAAGTGGCCCAGCTTTCCTGGGCTCTGAGCAGAATATGTGGAGCAAAATCACAGAATGGACATGTGACCGGTTCACAAAGCATTGCTTCTTTATAGTAAGGAAAAATATTCCTCCTCATATTAGCTTTCCAAGCCCTTTGCCCATGTCCTCTATTACTCCAGAGTTCATTTGTACAAACGTAGATGGGAAACCTCAGGTTCTCATAGACCAACACAAGATACTGCAGACCGGCATAAATCCTAGTTCTATCGTCCATAACTTTCTTGTACTGGATAGAGGACGTCCATTATTGTCTACTGCCCTGTATTTCCATCGGCTGAAACTCAAGATGTTTCCACACTAGCTCGCAGAGCAGATATGGATGTGGTTGATGGGGTGGCTGATACGACACGCTGTCTGGGTCTGGGAACTGTATCTCCAGAAAGAGCCGTTGTTTCCCCTGTAACAGCTCATGTTGTCTCTCACGTTGCTGCATGCTTTTTGTTTTGTTTTGTTTTGTTTCTAATTTTATTTTGAGTTTCTTGGAAATTTGAAACACGCTAGAGCACGCTGACCATGGGGGCTCTCACAGCAGGTATGGGAGAGGGGCAGAACTGTAGTTTAGTGAGTCACGAGTTGGGGACTTGGGGTGACTGATTTGTCACCCAGATTGGGACCCGTATAGGATCACAGAGACAATATTCAGGATTCACTAGACCATGTTGAGCAAATCGGGATATATGGCTGCCCTATAACCATAGACTAGTCAGTCCACAGTGGGGCAAGGGACTGTCACCTGCAAAGATTTCAGATGTGAACAGAGAACTGTAATGGAAGGGAAACAGTTTAGGACCACTGCATTTGATAACAACTTTATTATCATTTTTAAGTGGTATTTCTTGCCTTTGTTTTAAATAAACTGCCTTTTTCTGGGTGTCTGTACTTAGAAGCAAACCCTTTGAAGAATGATTCCTTAGGGGTGGGTGGCTTTTCAGAAAACTGTACGTTTGGGTCAGACTGCCTCAGGCTCTACTCTCTGGGACCACTTTACAAATGGTGCCTTTATTTTGAACTCCGGGGCCAGAGTCATACTGCTGGTGACATCCCTCACTCACACGTCAGGACGAGGATTTGAATGGAACAACCCTTCTCTGTGTTAGAGAAGCTCAGTGCCCAGCCCGTGTTGAGAGTTTCAGAAATGCCAGCGCCTTGTCTGTTCCTCCCCGTGCCCAACACTTTTCCGCACCATAAGACGGCTCACCCAGTGTGTCCCTATCTGGCCGGCCTCTGGAGAACGCACTCGGGTGTCACTGACCCGCGTTATTTCCCTAGCACTGATTTGTTTCTAGCCTTCGGTTTGACCCTCTCAAATCCAGTGTAGCTGCTCTCACAGTTCAACACCCTAAAATTCAAGTCCTATTGTCTCTCACTTGTGTAAATGCCGCCATTTGCTTTCAGCCGCCGCCGTGAAGATGTGAAGTCAGCGTGGCGTGGAGACCGCTCCCGCTGGCTTCGTCTGCCCACGTAGCCCAAGTGGGGCCCTCGTTCTCAGTCTGACCAGGCCGCCCTGTTCCTTCTTTAGGTTCCAGATGAAGACACATATATCCTGCGAGGTAAGACTTGGGTTCTCTTTCTTCTGCACCCTCTTTGCCTTTCCCCACCCCCCAAGTCTACCTGGCAAGCACTATTCTCTCTCTTACCTACGTGGTGGGCTCCTTGATGGTGAGGACAATTTTTTTTCTTCTTTTTTTCTCTCCTGACCTGAGCAGACCCCATTCAAAAACATACATAGATCACTGAGGGAGTTGATGAATGAACGATTCAGGGTGATTTCTGTAGCATGTAGAACCAAATCCCATCTGCCGGGGCGGGGGGGGACATGGAACAGACCCCACCTGCTGTGTCCTTGGAGCCCTCTTATTATCTTTCATCCTTCGCTTCCTGGTATTATTCTCATATCTTTTACTGCTCTTCATCTTTTCCTATGTTACTGGTGGGGTAGTCAGACTATCGAGTTTATTTTCAATTATTACAAATATTTCTTCAGTGTCTACTGTGCACTCATAGTGAGGATAAATGTATGAACAAAAAAATATCACAAGGCATTGCTTCATGGACCTTCCATGGAGTCGGAAGTTTGTGCATTGAGAATGTTTGACTTGGCTTTGGAGAAGGAGCAAAATGGTTTATGGGCAAAGTCAGTGACCTTGAGTGACCTTGTAATTTTTTATTTTTGTGGCTCAGAGTTCTTGTTTGGCTTATTTCTTAATTCTCTTTTTTATTCTAGTTGAAAAAGGTTGCCAACTTGCTGATCTCCCCATAATCACGGTGATAGTAGGCTTCTTACAATAGCAAAGGAACCCTGAAATATCAGTGCCTTGACACCGCAGAGCTTTCTTTCTTGTTCATATCACAGTCCGATGAAGGTCGATCCCTGTGGGTCCCCCGAGAAGAAAGGTCTGAAGGTGGTTCTGTTGGCAGTGAAACCACCTGGAACGCTTGGCCCCAGAGGATACAAACAAAGACCAAACCCGTGAGTCACTGACAGCTTTTGCTCACTTCCCATTGGCCTGACCCTAGTTCCATGGACCCAACCTAAATGAAAGAGTCCCGGGAAGCCAAGAGCACGTAGCTATTTGGTGAGCACTAACAGTAATACCACACTAAGGTGTTGTGGATTTCTTTAAGAAGAAATTATTAAGTACGTGTTCTGTAGGCTATGATAGACAATACCAGATTCTAGCGGGAACAAGATACAAAATTAAAGAGAAGAAGGTAGAACTTCTTCTTTTTTTAATCTTTGTTTTTTAATTATGTTATGTTATTCACCATACGTTACATCATTAGTTATTGATGTAGTGTTCCATGATTCATTGTTTGTGCATAACACCCAGTGCTCCATGCAGAACGTGCCCTCCTTAATACCCATCACCAGGCTAACACATCCCCCCACCCCCCTCCCCTCTAGAACCCTGAGTTTGTTTTTCAGAGTCCATAGTCTCTCATGGTTCATCTCCCCCTCCGATTCCCCCCCCTTCATTCTTCCCTTCAGAAGGTAGAACTTCTGTCTCAGCCTCTGCCACTAAGCAGTGGGCATGGTAGATGGGCCCTATGATGGTTTGGGCTTTCCATTTTCTCATCAGTAAAGAGATGATGTTGGATTTAATGAGCTGTAGGGTCCATTTTCACTTTAAAATTCTCCTTTCTAGGAGCTGGCAATTCAACTGGAAATGTAAGATGAAAGAAAGCAATACTCTGTTAAGACGTTTAGAATTCCTAAATGAAGATATGATCAGAACAGAACTGGTTTCACCAGCTGGTGGGGCACCATTTATTATAAGCAAAAGGGCCCTCTGCTTCCTACAAGCAAATCACAATGGTGACTTATACATGCTAACAGTATTTCCTGGTCTCATGTTCCAGTTTTTATATGTTCCCATAGTTTGACTTCTTTTATACTTGCACATGGAATGACATTCTTCATTTGGAATGCATGCAATTTCTTTCAAACAAGTAAGTTTAAGTTAGGGGAGGAGTCAGCAAGTCTGTGTGTATGTGCGTGTGTGTGTGTGTGTGTGTGCGTGTGTGTGTGACAGAGAGAGAGAGAGAAGGAGAAAATGCCAGACAGTAAATATTTGAATGAAAGCTCTAGGATTTGCACTGTATAAATCTCTGTTCAACTACTCATCTTTGTAGTTTTTGTGCAAACACAGCCATAGACAACATGTAAATAATTGATCATGGCTGTGTTCCAATAAATCTTTATTTACAAAAACAGGATATGGGCTGGATTTGACCACAATTTGCAGACTTCTGACCTAGGGTCATGGATATTAGAGTGAACTTTTCCACTTTTATCTATCTAGCTAATACTAAGCTATTTCCACCCTAGTTCTGTGTCTTACTAGTGAAATATTTCTTTTTAGGATGATCTTCACATAGTGTATTAGAAGTTCTTTAGAGTGATTTGTTAATGACTTTATCTTCTATTGCTCTGCAACAAAATAGGGGCTTAAAACAATGCACATTTATTACCTTACAGCTTCTGTGGTCAGGAAATGCAGTGAGTCTTGGTTTGACCTCAGGGTTCGGGGTCCCCAGTAAGATGCAATCAAAGTGTCCTCTCAGGGTTCACCTGGGGTGGGCTTGGCTTCTGAGCTCTGTCAGTGGTTGCTGGCAGGATTCAGTCCCTGGAGGACAGCTGCGACAGAGTCTGCAGCGCCACGCCCCTGGGGCCTCTCCACGGAGCAGCTTGCTTCCGCATGAGAACTGGCCTTATCTCCGTGAGCAAGTCTTGCTCAGCTGGAGGGGGGGCATCTCGCCACTCTTGCCATCATTTGGTCGCTGGGGGCCATACTCGAGGGGAGATGTGAGCACAAGTAGCCAAGGATCGTCGGGCACTTTCAGCAGCTTCCCTGCCACAAGGACCGACCTTTTCAAGGCAGTTAAAAGCTAGGGCTCTTCTGCGGGACTAATGAGTTTTGTGCCAGGTTTATGGAACTCCTAAAAGTAGGAATAACCTGTCATTTGCGTAATTGAATTTCTGTTTGTAAGGATTTTTTGAATACGCAAATTAACATGACTAAGTATGTATTTATAATAAAAATCACTTAATTGAATGCTTCCCCAGAAAGGTATAAATAAACTTTTTTTCATAGAGCTGATTTTTCTGCAGACAGTTTTCTAGAATTAGTTACCTGGAGAACAACTATATGTACAAGGGAAATGGTGTTACATGCTATAAACACCAGGCAACTTCCCATTACCTCAGCTGATCAATTTCAACAGTGTGACAGGTGGAACTTGGGCCGAGGGAAAGAATGATTCTGTACTATCTTTTTTATAATAAGGGACACTCTGTCCTTATATGAATAAACACAAGAACATCAGAAAATAAAGCCAAGGAAGGGGGGAAAAAACAAAACAAACCAAACCAAAACGGCAACAGAAATCTTGTAGCCAGATTGTGAGATAAGACCAATCTTAAACAGTTTGCAAAACAGGGGCATTTCATCATCTTTTATTTATGGAATTCATGACAATAGGATGCTAATATGCCATGCAGTAAAAGAAACCCTGTAATTGGTCCTCAGGAACATCTGGGCCATGAACCAGAAGGTAGGAGGTGAATTAGCTGCCTCAGCTCAAGCCTTAGCACTCTGGGTGCTAACTGGCTGGGGGTGTGTGGTAGTAATTTTCCATTCACCTCCAGATCCTGCCGGGACCTATCCAGGATGCAGGAGACATGAGGCAGTATGAATAGAAGTCCTTATTTCTGCTATTCGTGCATACTAATGTGGAAACGATGCTTATTTTCATTAGACCCTGAAGGAACACATTTTCTCAGACAGTGTGGAGGCACCTGTTAAATCATTCAGCATCAGAAAGGTTAAATATTCGTCTCTGGTTTGCCTTGTAATAATATGCCCCCCAGCGTCAGTTTCTCCAGGTGGAATTGGCTCCCACACACTGAGTGATGGAGGCTTTGGAAATCTGGAAGTCCTTGCCACGACAGCAACATTTTCTTTGGCCACAGATCTGCAGACTGGACACAGAGGCCCTTTCGTGGTGGTGGTCCGAGTCTGTTGCATGTCACAGGCAGGGTGCAGGCTCCCTCGGGGTCTGAGGTCACACGGTGCTCTTGGCACCCAGGGACTGGGCATTTCACTTCAGCAAAATGGAGAAGAAAGTCAGGAAACAAGTACCACAGGAACTCAGCTTCGGTAGCAGCTTGTTGTCAGAATACTCTGTCCAACTTTGCACTGTCTGGCCCCTGTGTAGCTTCCCCCAGGGTCAGTGGGTGCTTCTCTCCCTCACTTTTTATGATCCAGGAACAGGGCGCTCGTTTTATTTCTTCTCACACACTCTGGGATTTCTCAGCTCCCGGTCTCTGCCAGGAATGTACTCCCATTCTCTCTTGAAAACAGTCAACTTATAGTCAGCACTGAGAAGTTGGCTTGGATCTCGCTTCCTGTAGAAAGTCTTTCCCTATGTATTTTCTCCTCCCAGGTCTCCTAAAACATGCCCTTCTTCCGCTGTCCTTCCATATGATTCCTAAGCATTTAGGTACACGTCTAACCCAGTAGACTTGCTTCTAGGGGCAAGAACTTTTCTATTTGCCTCTGTCCACCAGTCCCGGAACAGAGTAGAACAAAGGAATCATTGAGTGAATGAATGAATGAATACAGTCAGTAGAAAAGCCACAAAAGACTAACATGCACCAGTAGCATTAATAGCAACGATGATAATGATGATGATGATGATGGTATTGAATAACAGTGGTGGAAATGTGTGAGAAATTTCATTAGCAATACAGGACCACATACATCTGTGTTGTAATCTTGCTGCAGAAAGAGAGTTTGCCTCTGTGATAGCTAATGAAGTTCTTCATCAGTGCACCGATGAGATTAACTGCAGTATGTCGGGCTCTGTCTTCGTGTGACTGAGGGGACAAGATGAGGAATGACTCATCATAAAAGAGAAGGTGCCTCAGGGCAGAGCTCTTGACACTTAGACCTTCTTAGACCTTGCCTCTGCTCATCACTCTGGATGCAGGAAGAGCTGCTGGTGGGGAAGTGGGAATGGCCAGACAGCCAGTGGTACCCTCATGGGTTGTCAGGGGCATTTAAGTGAGCTGCTTATGGAACCCTTGTCCTCGGAACAGCTAAGCGGTCTGCCCGTGGTCACGCTCTGTGAGTGCTCGCCATCCCCACCGTCTGCAAACAAACATGCCTAAATTTAAGCTCTGGTGGTTTTGGTGATGGCAGAGGTCAGGAGGGTCACAGCAGATGGGCAGGACGAAGGCTCCTTCATGGAGCTTAGAGCTCACTCCACAGAGCGTCTAAGGATAGATCACTCATTTAGGAGCATTCTCAAATATCATTGCCGCATCTTTGGAAATGCATCTGCATAGAGATACATGATAGTTAATGTATTGGTTCATCTTAGAAAGGTTTCACTTTGCTTTTATTTTGTACTGAACATACACCATGGTGTCTGGGAACACTGGAACCCATTCTAGTTTTAAAGCATGTACTTACACATGGCATTATTTGGGGGACAAATGTCACGACTATCAAACCTGATAAAAAGATAATAAAAAAGGTATTTTCTTTTACTATGCATAAAAAACACACTCACCCTGAAATACACCCTTAGCAACATTATTTTTTTTTTTTAGATTTTATCCATTTATTCATGAGAGACAGAGAGAGACAGAGAGAGAGAAGCAGAGGGAGAAGCAGGCTCCCAAGGAGCAGGGAGCCCAATGCGGGACTCGATCCCAGGACCCTGAGATCATGACCTGAGCCGAAGGCAGACACTTAACCATCTGAGCCACCCAGGCACCCAACATATCACATTATTGAGTCTAATAACTTCACAGAAAATATTCATTCAAAACAGAAGGGAATAGGGAATACATGTTTAAAACTTACAGGAAAAAATCCTTTCACTAAAAGAATTGAACTTTCCCCTACCTCTTTTCAACTGCCTGCTTTCATTAAACTACTCACGTGAATGCAAGCATACCCACCTGCCTGCACGTGCATGCACACTCCATAAGCAGTCGAAGGAAGTGGGCAATCCTGGCTACGTTCAGGCCGTTTTTTCAGGGAAAACAAACATGGTTTCTGAAGTGAACACAGCAAGAGATATTCTCCAGTCCATCTGCTACTGACCGTTCATTCTTAGTTGCCAAATCCATCCCTCTTCCTGACTGGGATCAATGGCCTGTGACAAAAATTAAATGCTGTCTTCAGCTTCCAGATTGAGTGATTTCAGGTCTTTTCCTCTAGAGAGCACCTGCAGGACTGCTCCCTGACCTTGAATTTCCGGGTTCCAGGCTTGTCAGTGGGGCAGCCCAAGGGGAGAATGAATCGCCATCTTGCTCTGGCATCCCCTGGGTTCCCTCCCCCTCAGCCCCCTCCCAGCTAGAGAAGTACGTCAGAAGATATGGAAAATATCATGTCAGAAAGCTGCCTGGCTCATCTTATCCTGTGATGTCATTTCTGTCTTAGATTCTTGGGTTTCCATTCTCGTTCTATCATCAGCTACGATAGTCTGGGGAAAAAAATAACTTTGCTCTAATATGAGATCATTATATTAAATTAGTCAGATCGGATTAGGGTCCAACTCAATTCTGAATTACAAACCTTTAACCTTTTTTGTTAACGTTTAAAAAAACCTCCAATATATTGCACAACAAATGTGTTCAATGACAATCATTATTTCTCAGGCTAGAAAATGAATACATCTAAGCTTCCATGGATTCAAAAATGTGTTAAATAATTTATGTCCTTGGGTTAAAGAAATCTAGAGACACAGAAAAGCACTTTCCCTGTTTCGGTTGTTTCTTTACACTGATGCCCAAACAGCCGACCCTCAGCTCTGTGCAGAAGGACATGCTCCTGGAGTTCCAGAATGTGATTGACCTTCCATTTACCACTAGGCAACAGTCAAGGTCACCTCAGTTATGGAAGTGCTACGTATTTTTTATGCCAATTTCAACTTTAGGGACATTTCAGACACAATATTAATCTTGCCAACAGTCTATAATAATATTTATTAAGAAAACAGCCTGGGGTTGCCTGGGTGGCTCAGCCGTTGAGCAACTGCCTTCAGCTCAGGTCACGATCCCAGGGTCCTGGGATCGAGCCCTGCGTCGGGCTCCCTGCCCAGCGGGAAGCCTGCTTCTCCCTCTCCCACTCCCCCTGCTTGTGTTCCCTCTCTCGCTGTGTCTCTCTCTGCCAAATAAATAAATAAAATCTTAAAAAAAAAAAAACCAGCCTGAAATTAGACTTACTCATTTAAATCACCTGGTTTTGACTAATTTCGCCTAGTTTTACATATCAGTATCTGTAATATTATTGCATAAACACATGAAAATCATTCCCAGTTCTACTATGGGAGAAGAGTACATTTTATTGTAAGTTCTTGTATAAACAAGGGGATAACATGCAAGAGAGTATCCATCTCCCTATTAAAACTTCAGGACAGAAATATCAGTGGCTCACAGAGCTAAGGTCAAAAATCAGTAGACCAAGCAAAACCTTAATTTTATTTCTAGTGGGTTCTTTAATCAATGGCATGGATTCAATTTTCAAGCCGCATTTTCAAAGGCCCATTTTTACCTAAGGCCTGGTTCAAATGCTCAATCAATAATCATTTAAATGTGCAGCTAATCTCAACAAGATAGTGATCTCACTTTTGAGTCAGCATTTGGGTGATAGGAACAACTGATAGTTGTAATTGGTTTGCAATTTGAAAAATTAATCTTTGTTGAAAGTTTTTTTTTTTTTAATATTGAAAGGAATTAAATGGACTTTTTTCTTCCAGCAGGACTGAGAGTCTCCTTCATATAAATTTCAGCTATCTTGGATATCTATCACACAAACTATTATTTTACATTCATAGGACACTGGGAAAGTACTCAGACAAACAGATTCTTGTTATTATCACACCTGAACACAGCCATGGAGGCCCTTTTTTCTGGCCACCCCACTTGACTCCAATTACTGTTAATATGTATTTCAAATATACATAGCGAAATGTGCCATGGGGACAGGGAAGGGGAAGGAGACCCAGAATGTATAAACCATTCAAACACTAATCTTGACAATTTCATGTAGAAAAAATAAATATTTTTTACCGTATGAATCCTCTAAAATACCTACAGAAAAGTCAAGACTTGTGAAAGCTAATATTAAAGCATTATTTGTTTAATGAATATAGAAGGATATACAATACAGTGAGTGAGGTGATAGCATGGGTGGGAAGTGCCCATAGGTGTCAGCACCAAAAGCCCTACAGTTGAATTTTACCCCACTGCTGATTAGCTCTGAGGACTGGCCCAAATGTCTGAGGTCCACGCTTGAACTTGCCTTGTGTATCACTGCATCTTCCAGACCTGGGAGAGTCTCCAACATACAGCATGTGCTCAATAAATACCGTCTTCACTGAAGATGTAAATCAATGAGTAAGGCATATCAGATCCCTTCTCTGAGCCTCACCTTTCTGACATGGGAGAAGTGTTGAGGCTAAACAAGTGGAAATGCAGTACTTTGAGAAACTACAGAAGCATTTGGCCTTAACATCAGGAATTTATTTCAGTAGGAAGTTACAACCCCAGTACCAATGTAATGTCTCCAGGTTTGAAGAGGGACCATGCTGGGAAAGGATACATGTGGGTTTGCAAGAAATAAGAAGTCTTGGCAAAATATCTTTGTCTAAGTTTCACAGAATTTTTTTTTTTCCTGACACATCATGTCTGAGGACTCTGGCCTAATTGTCCTTTGATCTCCAACTCCTTTGGCTTCTGTCGATGCTCAGCCAACTTTGATTCCTGAACCTATTTTGCCCTATGACTCCCTCAATGTGTTATTAACCTTTCACCAGCCTGTGGTCCATCCATGACTCAGGTTGAGCTCCTCTGGTCTTTCAATGGTTTCACCTTGACCCACTGTCACCAAAATCACAGTTTGACACCAGAGCTGCTAAAATAAAATAAAATAAAATAATTTGTGATTTGTGCCACTTTTCTAAATAACTTTGTTTCTGTATAGACCTTCATCAACCTGAAGACTCTGAATCTATCACTCCCATTTTTCCCTTTCTATAATGGACAACCTCACTCCCTTGATGTTGGGTTGCTAATAGGGTACGGCAGGCACTGACTGTCTGGATGAAAGTATGGCTCAGGGATAGTATCTAGGTTTCTTTTCTCAAGAAAAATGGTTTGAGTTGAGTGGGGAAGGACGTACTCAGAAGGTGGTTCATAGAACCATAGATTTACATGATATTCTGTATTTAACTGGTTATCAGTACTTACTGTCTACCAGGCACTGTGCTAGACTGCAGGGACAAGAGAGCGCAGAATCTCCTGTCATGGAACCTGTAGCCTCACAGGATTACAGCTGTAAGCAGGGCTGCAAGAAGCATACGGATGTCTGGAGGAGCAAGGAGGGATGTCAATTATCTGGGAGGTCAGAGAAGGCTTCCTCAGCCATGAGTAGGCTGAGATCTGATGAAGAGAAGGACGTGGATAGAGGAAGATGTCATGGGGTGGGGGATGTCCAGGCAGGGGGAAGTGGTCAACAGCATGAAGGCAATGGGCACGTTTGTGAAGAAGATAACAAAGCACAGCCACGGGCAGGGTAGGGCAGGGCAGGGGAGAAATGATGTAATAGGTACTATTTATCAGTCATATAGGTATTATCTAACTTAATTCCACAACAGTTTCTGATGTAACCCTTGTCCCAATTCTAGAGGTCATGAACTTGACAACTGCTCCCTACTGGAGAATCCAGACCCAGACACCCAGACCCTTCTGCCTCTTACCTGCCGTGCCAAGCCTTAGATAAGAACGGAGCGCAGGTCTGGAGGAGACGTAATCATGCATTTGCTCAGAAGGATTTGTGTGGAAAGAGTGAGAAGGGTACAGAGGAAAGAGACAGAAGAGAGGGAGGTGTAGAGTACATCTAAGAAATTTAAGATAAACTGTGTAAATCCTGGGCCTCTGCACATCCTCATGTGTGTGTGAGAGATTCCCAGAGGGATCAAGGTAAACCACACGGGTAACTTCTAAGCTCTACCTCTGCTTTTCTTTCTTGTTTTGTTTTTCTTAATAGAAATACAGGCCTAAGGGGAAAAAATGTTACTTGTTTGCAGGAAAATCTAGATTTTTTTTCCTTTAGTAAATGAAGGCTAATAAAAACTTCTGAATTTCTTTCTCTCTTGAGTCCTCTTGGTTCAAGCTTGCTATCACTTTTCCATAAATAGTTAGATTGCTACAACTAGGTTAGATACCATTCTGATTATTACCTGCTGGACTCTTCTTAGCTAAGAGCTTACAAACTATGCTTTTGATATCATTGGGCGTTACTATATATATCCATTGAAAATGGTTTGGATGGAGCTTACATATCATTATATTCAGATATGCTTCTGCTTCTGATGTTTCCTTCTAAGTGAGAAGGTGCGTCATTTCTCACCAGCAAGCACAGTGTCATGGTGGGTACAACATATTCTAAAAGTAATCAAAACATGCTCTTTCAAAGAGTTCTCACAACATCACCTCCGGATTAAAACAACAATGACAAGGACAACAAAGACTTGGTAACTAGCCTGTAATTATACCTCAGGAAAAATGGAATTAGAAGATAGTGTTCTTCATAACCAGTCATCAGATCCCTGTTCTTGACGCTGGGTCCTCACAGTTTCCTTCCCATTGGCGTCTTTTTAAAGATCAAGTAACCCTGATGGGAGATTTCCAAAGAAAACCCAGCTGTTGCCTCCGGTGACTTGGGGAGCGGTCTTCTCTCAGTGACCCACTGATAACCAAACTCACACGCTCTTCTGCATGAAATGGGTACTGCAAGTTCCCCATTACGAGCTATTTAAGATTTGATTCTTAAGATTTGATTTGAAAATTTCCACCACACCTATCAAGAAAGATTGATGGGAGATGGGAGTGAGTAACTACCCTTGCACAATTTAAGTCGCGTAGAGACAGCTGAGAAGTCCTTTAAAGCTGTTAACATTTTCCAAGGCTCAACAAACATCACCTTTCTATAAATAAATACACACTTCTGTATTTAGCATGTTGAAATAGGAAGAAGGTAAGTATAGGCAGGCATTGCCCAAAATATATTCTAAGAAACACTAGCCTGGAGACATGCCCAGGGAAAAAAACCTTCCTGATGCGTGTGAAATTGAGTAAGGCTATGTGTATTATCCTTCTCTTAGAGATTCATAGTAAACTTTAGCATGAAGAAGGCTTAAAGGATTGCAACCCAAAGAATCCTGTTTCAACATTTTAGCCCAACATTTCCCCAATAATTGCTTAAGATAAACAATTTTCGTGACAATGGCTATTCCATGGAGCATCTTTTAAATAATGTTTTTAGAGATGAAAATTGTGGGCCATTGTCTTCCATATATATATCTATAATATATACATATACATTATATATGTATATATATATTTATTATATATATATTTTTATACATATATGTATTATATATACAAATGTATTTATATGTACATATATATGTATTTATTACTGGTACTATTTACTTGTCTTTTCATAACAAAATATAAAGCTAAAAGAGACTTTAAAGGTAGCCCCTGATCTGATACCTCTAATACGGACTAGAGCACCAGTCTATCCCCTTGCAAATTCACAATGTGTTAATTTCCTTTTGTCACTTCTGGTTACAATTACAGGATCAGAGAATGCATATTGTTACCCTTGTGTGTAAACTATAACAATTGTCTTTCCATAAGATTTTCCCATTTATGTCTCCCTTTCTGTGCTCTGTGTTAATCCGTATCCTTTCTGTTTTCAAGGTCCATAATAGACCCCATCTCACTTTAAATGCTTTCCTGAAGATTTGGTTCCATGTGGTTTGGTTCAATAAACATTTATTATTTGCTTAATTCATGTTTGACTCTGAGCTGTGAGCCAGAGTCCAGCAGGGAAGACAGCCCCATCAGCAGTAAAGCATGAGCATGCCATGGGCAATGCTGGAAGAATGTCAGTATAAGGAGCAGCACTGAGGAGGACATAGTTATGGCTATTTAGGGCAGAGGTTCTTGCATTGTTGTGTGTCTTGGATCTGCTTAGATTATTGGGTGTAACTTTAGTACCTCTTCTTAGAATATACATACACACACATAAACACATACATAAAATAGAATTTCAAAGGAAACCAAATATATTATTTTGAAATACAGGTATAAAAAGAGTTTCAGAAATTTGTGATAAGAAATAAATAAATGGGCTTCTTTATTAATGCATTAAATAATTAACTAATAAGATTTGGTGTTGTTGCTAATAACTGCCATAATTTTGAAGACAAGGAACATTTTAAGATCAGCAACAATGGTAATACGGTGTGACAATATCTCTTATCCAACCTGTGGACAGAGTCACAAGAACCTGTAAATGCCTGTGGTCTGTGGACGATATTCACTGAATGTAAATTTCAGTTGGAGGCTAATGAACATAAAAAAAGCATTATTTTCTATTCAAATTTATAGATCCCTCCCGAAATTTATACAAGGACTCCCTAAGGTTAAAAACCCTGCATATTGGAACTACCAGGTGAGCAGAACCTTCGCCAGAATCAAGGGACAGTTTGTGAGAGATGAGGAACCGCTGTCCTAGTGGACAGAGGAATTCAGAGCATTCGACAAGGCTGAAAGAACAGGGTCAGTAGAGCAAATACCTGTGACAGTGTATTGTTGATGTATGACTTACAAAAGAAGTGAGGTGCTTAGTGATATTTAGAAATAGATAAGGAACAGAATATGAGGGCTTTTTCTGCCATTGGTGAGTTTTTTTGTTATCACTGATCTAATTTTTTTCTAATTTAAAGAAAAAGCATACGTATGTGTGTGTATATATATATATGACATGAATGAAAACATATCATATATATATGCTATAATATGTATGCATATGTAGTACATAGAGAAATGTGTATATTTCCCTGATTAGGTCATAAATTACCAAAAGCAAGTTTGTGTCTCACATTTTGTTTCTATGTTTCTCAGTGCAATGTTCTGCAAGTCACAGATGTCCAATAAATCCTGCTTTAGTTAAAATCCTCCTGAACAACTTTACTGATGACTCACTCTAGGAACTATGTATCAAATATTAATCCTTGATGCTAATTCTAAATCAAACTGTGTATAAAGAAATATTCAGACATAAAGGTGAAGATCTATGCACTAAGATGTTCAGCGGGCCAATGAAGCATTGGAAACCAACTACATAGGACAAAGCACAATAGGGAATTATTTGAAGAAATATTGATGTAAGCATATGATGGGATATGGAATATTATGTAGTCATTAAAATCATGAGAAAGGATTTGGAAAACACGGGGACATATTTATAATATTTTTAACTTGAGAAAGTAGTAATGTAGTAAATACAACACGAGGCCCAATTTGTGGACTTACACACAAATTTAAAGTGTAAACTGAGGTAACTCACCATGAATTCTTGCGTGGAAGGCCAACTGCTCTGGAGAGGACAAGCCAGTGCCCAAAGTAGCATACTCATCCTTGGACTTCACCGCAATTCAAGATGTCTGTTTCCTAAAAACCAACCAGTGCTGAGAAATAAGGTTATTTGCAGAGTGCCAGATTTAGAAGAGGAGTTTGCAGCTAAATAAATGTAGAAAAAAAAAAGACCTAAATTAAGAAAAAAAATATATATATATAACTTTTTCATGTCATTCAGAGAGCCTCCAAAGTGGATCCCAGCATCACACCCTGTTCTCTCGTTTTCATGCTGTCGGCCTTAGGTGTGATGCGCTAGGCAGTCACCTGGATGGAGGGGAGGGGCAGAAACCCCTCTGACTTTTCACTGGTGCCCAAAACTGTTGCAAAAAGAAAAAAATGTGAGTTTGAATGCCTTCACCATAAGATTTAATGGTTAATAACCCGATCTTACCTGAGAGGTGTCTACAAGAACTGGGAAGGACGGATACATTGGAAAATGCATCAGGGAGGCAGGAGGAAATCCAGAAAAGATTGGGGGCACCTTCCAAGGTTCTCCCTCTCCTTCCACCACAAAGCTGAGCCATACCCAGAGGATGTACCCTGTGGGGAGATCGAGAGGCAGAAATGAGTTTGCTTTCTCGGGTGTACAACCAGATCTGCCTTCTACAAATGGGCTATTCTTCACATTCTAAATGAGAAGACAAAGAAGCAAGGAAGAAGCATTAATTATACTTTTGAGCTCAGGGTCTAAATATATTAAGAAAAATGTCCACTACCGTGATACTTGCCAGTTTAATAAGAACTGGCATACGAAACAAGGTAAAGTAAAATTTGAGTACCAGAAAAAAGACAATTGACTTGACCCATCTGCTTTTCTGTTATTAATCTTGTGAAGATTTGCCAAGTGTGGAAAAGCTCCTGGGCGTGCCCAGGGTCTCTGGCCCTCTGGCCCCATGCACGCTGCTCCCTCCCCAGGCAGGGTTCAAATTTCTCTTCCAGTGTCTCCTTGTCACAGGTGCAGGCTCATGCTCATCACGGAGAGACCTCACTCTAGCTGGGGCCTCGTTCTCAAGTCGTCGAGACTGAATCAGGTGTCCCTTTGGGTTTCCCACACTGTCTCTTGTCCCTCCCCACCAAAGAACTTAACTGTGATGCACTAGGTTCTTCTGTTCCCTCTGTGAGGCCACAGTATGCCTACATCAGTCCACCCGAGACCCCTCAGGCTGCCCCAGCTCAGCTCTGACGGTGTGCACGCCGCACGCCTCACGCCTCCTCCGGGGCTGCTGACGCCGTGCCATTCATACGTGTGGGGCCACCGACACCCACACGAGCCCGATGTTTGACGAACGGCAGACCGGAGCCAGGGGGAAAATCTGTTTTCTCTTTCTCCGCCTGACGGAGTGTCCTGAGAAGCAGTCACTTACATCACTTCTTTCAAGGTTTTCTGTTTTATGCATAGATAAATTATGCATGCATGTGAGTAAAAAGGCAGAAGTCTCTAAGGAAAGGTAGGCACCAGAGGGAACAGAAGACGTAAAGGGCAAAGCAACCGATACTGAGGTGTGCCCACCACCATGCGGTGCAAGAGACACACAACCCTGCTTGTTTCTAGCTCGGGATTTCTTCCCAGCTCCTGAAGATGTAGACAGATTGGAAGGGGTCCAAACGGCAAGGATAGTGATTAGGGAGATGGAGGGACTGGGTCGGGGTGTGTGTGGAGGGCAGGAGAACCAATGGCTAAGCTTGGCTGGGGTCCGGCTGCGGGAGGGCTTGCCACCGACATCATATAGCAAGGGTAGGAGTTCCACGGTGTGCACAGAGCTAATTTGCTCTTAAATAAGAGGGTATGACCAAAAAGAATAGGAATAAAGAGGAAAATATCCCAGAGTGCTCAGAGATGGGCTGACAGCTCTACCTTATTGGCAGTTAACTCACCAAAGACGGAGAAATCCTGAATCTGAAGAACAGAGCTCAGGTGGACAGAGGAAGTCATCAAGATTGTTCTTTGCTTCTTAATTCTAGAATCCCACCCTCAAGGCCCGAAGCTGTCATCTGAGCTTAGTGCTTCAATAGGCCTAGGTAAGACGAGATCCAAGGGCATTTGTTCATGGAAGGACTGCGATTGTGAGTTTAATCTACAGGTGATTTGTACTAGAAAACCCAGCAGAGTGGGCTTTGCTGGAAAGAGGCCTCCCAGACCTGCAGGGCAGATTTTGGACACGCTCAACCCCATGCACGATCTTGACGAAATCACATCATTTTTCTGATCCCAGAACAAAAGAGGGCATTTTCTAAAAAGTCCACCCTATAGTCTCAAAGGGCCTTTCTAGGTCTAAAATTTTACTTCTCCCTCTTATGATCTCTGAAAAATAAAAGCAGCCAAACCCCACACTCTCCTTTAGTCAGAAGTGAGCTATATTTTTCTCATGTTCACATGAAGCTTGGTCTAATAGATCTCACTGGCTTATACAAGAGCTCTTTTCTTTTTTTGTTTTTGCTAAATTTTGAGATCTTAAAGAAGAGGGACTCTTTTTTTAAGACCTTATTTATTTATTTATTTTTGAGAAAGCAACTACATGAGCAGGAGGGAAGGGAGAGGGAGAAGGAGACTCTCTGCTGAGTAGGGAGCTCGATCTCAGGACCCCGGGATCACGATGGAGCCAAAGGCAGACGCTTAACCAACTGAGCCATCCAGGTGCCCCAAGAGACTTTTTATAATAATGGGAGAACCTAATATATACAGATTGAATCCAGCAAAATGACCACATCTTTGCAGGGTCTGCAACGCCTTGCAGGGTCCAGGCCGACTCTGAGGACTCAAGCCCTACTTTTTTCCCACCTGTTCTTGAGGCTCCAGCCACAGTGCCTTGCTTGACTAACTCTCCATCCACAAGGCTCATTCCTACACGGTCACCTGCTCAGAAGGTCCTGTCCCTACAATGCCACCTCATCCCCAGTCTCCCTCAGTTGAAATCACGATGCAAAGTTCAACACCCTTCATAGATTCGGGCTGTGTGACCCCGCGGCCAGGCCCGACATGTCCTCCCCACAGGCTCTGGTTGGTTTGCTTCTTCTCTGGAGCCTCATGGTGGCGAGTCCAAAGCACCCCTTTGCAGAAGTGAGCTGGGCTGGCTGTGTGGGGCTCCTCCGAGGAGCTGGCGTAGAGTAGGTCGACCCTTGCTGCCTCCTCCCAGAGGCTTGATGAGCAGGACCAGGGAAGCTGAGACTTCGCTTTTCACCTGGCTTTCCAGGTGTGTGGTCAGGGCAGTGTGGGAGAAACATGGCTTAACGTCCAGGCTGTTTTTTTGGCTTCTTTATCTCCGTGCACTTATCTCATGGAGCCTGTCAGCCTGGGGGACCCCTGAGACACCCTGGCCTTACATGTCTCTCCCCAGTGAGACAAGTAGAGAACCTGCCACTCTGGATGTTTGTTTAATAAATGCTTCAGGCACACAGAGGAAAGCAGTTTGAAGGGATGTTACAGGTAATCAGTTGCTTGTTCTTTGTGTTTCTGTTTTCGCAAATGAAGGCAGCAGACATCAGCTGAGCTGACTGAAAACAAGGCTGTGTTCTCCTCAGCCTGGGTCGGGAAGCAAAGACATCCAACACAGCCAGCCTCTCAGTGGGCACGGATGTCTTCCATTGGCCGCAGAAGACCGACTGTTAGAGCCACCAACCATCATGGTGGCTCGGGCCGTCACCCAGATCACTGCTGTCTCACCGAGAGAGAAGCCTGAGAAGGAATGTCTGCAGGACCACAGGCTCTGAGCCCAAGGGACAATAGTGATGTTTCCCAGGAAAATGAGCATTTTCAAAATCGACCACTGGAATCCACTGCAGTCCACCCTGCCTTTGCTGACCTTGTCCTGATGTCTGAGCCACTCTCCAGCAGACACGCTCTGCCCTGCCTTAGAGGGAAACAGACATTAAAAGGAAAAAGGTAAGGAAACTTTACCAAAACCTACTGTGGTCAAGAAAACTCAGGAAAGGAAATAAGTATTTCTTTAAAAACCAGCAGGAGCAAAAGCAGTTGGTGCAAATCTCCCCAAAACTGCGCGGCTGAGTGGCAGATGTTGTGAATGCCTGGCAATGGGATTAAAATCTTAGGACAAGTTGTAGGAGGTTTTCAATTTCATCCTGGGCCGGCTGTCCCCCAGGCCCCACGGAGCCTCCCTTATGAGGCGAACCCTGGGTCTGAGCTTGGAGGCCTCGCCGAGGGCAGAGTCCCGGGAGAAAGGCACTGAGCAGGCACAGATGGGGCTTGATGGATCCTAAAAGGAAGCATTACCTGCCGGAGTCACTGAGCAAGCACAATTATTACAGGTCTCTGAGTTCATTGTCAATTAGAGTGGCAGTTAAAGCAAGCGGCAGCTGTGACAGATGGCTTGTCTCCAGCTAGTCGTGCTAATGGGATCAGAGCCAACTCACATCTTTTCTTCCCTCTGGAAAGGGGGAAAAAAAAGACCCACATAGTTGTCAATTAGTCAATATAAAAGGGGAGAAAGCATCGTTTCTACAAAGGGGTCATTTATCTGTTTCCTTCTAATCCCCACGTCTTGCTTTTTGAAGGAGAGATTTTGTTTATTTATTGCTTACTTCAAACATGTTTTAGTGGAATGTTCAACCTAGAAGACATTTGGTGCCGAATCTTTGTTCCGTGTGAACTCACAATATGGTCTTCCCATAATGGCACCATTTCAGTCAAGTGGTTAGCATTTTAATTGGCCAACTCCTTTTTCTGGCTGGAATTTGGAGGCCATTCTTCTATTTACATAGCGCACGGGATCAAAACACGAAAGGGCTGTGTCTGCGTGGAGGGGCTCACCCCAAATAAAATCCAGCCCCAGGAATCTGCCTAATACGCATCAATAAAAAGAGCCATTGAACACAAGCAAACTGCAAAACCTAAGGGGCATGTGTGCAAGTCCGATACGGGTTGGGGATGCTGTGTCGGGGGGCAGGTAGGAGTCCCCCTGCCCTGGCAGGGATGCCCCCGCGTCACGGGAGCTCCCCCGCAATGCCGTGGCAAGGTGGCAGATAACTGTTTGAACCAGTAGCTGTTTGTCCTACAGAAACAGGACCCTTGGAAGGCAAGGCCATGGAGTTTTTGTTTTCTCTAATGTTAACCTCTTCATGACCCTTGGCTTTGGATGTGCAGAAGAGCAGAAGAGAATGCTCCCTGCTCATGGCCTCCCCTCCCCCATTTCTCCATAACACATGTGCACAGGGACACGAGTTTCTAGGGAATAGTCTCATTTCACTTGTGCCAAAAGAATTACTTAAAAATGTCCAGAACAGGGGCACCTGGGTGGCTTAGTCAGTTAAGCACCTGACTCTTGGTTTTGGCTCAGGTCATGATCTCAGGGTCGTGGGATCGAGCCCCACATCGGGCTTCATGCTCAGTGGGGAGTCTGCTTGGGATTCTCTCTCCCTCTGCACCCCACCCCTGCAAGTTCTCTGTCTCTAAAATCAATCAATCAATCAATCAATCAATCTTTAAAAAGAATATCCAGGATAAGAGCTGGAGATAAAGACAAAAGAGTTGGTCAAAAGGCAACAAATACAAAGAAATTAAATAGTTTCAGTTCCAAATAAACCAATTTGGGAGCAAAACAATTTTTTTTCTATTTAAGGAAGGTATAGTTAACCTGTGGAATTTGAGTTAAGAAAACATCAAGTGGGAAGCCTCGGTGGCTCAGTCAGTTAAGTGTCTGCCTTCAGCTCAGATCATGATCCCAGGGTGCTGGGATCGAGTCCCTCACTGGGCTCCTTGCTCAGTGGGGATCCTGCTTCTCCTTCTGCCCCTCCCTCTGCCCCCCACCCCCCGCTTGTGCGCTCTCTCTCTCTCTTTCTGACAAATAAATAAATAAAATCTTAAAAAAGAACAACCAAGAAAACACATAAAGTATATATTCTATATACCAATTTATTTTTCCCATTGCCAAATTCACATATAACATTATGGAAGGTTTAGAAAGCACAGCAAAATTTAAGGACAAAAGAAGTCTACACACACATAATGGGAGGAAATAACATTTTTAATCTAAAACCAAATATATAGACCTTTCTTGGCTCTTCACTGCGAGAGCCTAGAGGGGCTCCTGAGGATGCAGTCCCCATCCCAGGACCCCAGGGGATACTCACTGTCCTGCTGGTCCATTCTCAGTCCGCAACAGTTGGTGGTGACAAGGATTCGATGGTCCCTACCAGGTGGAGGCTCCAGCAGCTTCTGCTCTAGTCCTGGACTCAGCCCGGCAGGGGGACTCTGCCACTCGGGAGCATGACATGGCATGGCCGACAGCTTCCTCATCACCTACTCCGTCACTGACAAGGCCCGCTTTGAGCACATGGACCACTTCCGCCAACTCATTCTGTGCGTCAGAGGCAACGATTCATTCTTAAAGATTCTTGTGCCAATGAGGAAAATTCTATCTGATGGACTTGAGGAAAATCACCAAGGAATAAGCAGAAGAAATGGCAAACACAATATCCTGTACTTGGAAACCAGTGCCATGAACCCACCTCTCAAAATCAACAAAGCTTTTTATGATCCCAATTCAGTAATTAGACACTGGATTGCTGGAAAAAGAAAAAAGAAGAAGAAGAAGAAGGAGAAGAAGGAGAAGAAGAAGAAGGAGGAGGAGGAGAAGAAGAAGAAGAAGAAGAAGAAGGAGAAGAAGGAGAAGAAGAAGAAGGAGGAGGAGGAGAAGAAGAAGAAGAAGAAGAAGAAGAAGAAGAAGAAGAAGAAGAAGAAGAAGAAGAAGAAGAAGAAGAGGAAGAAGAAGAAGGAGGGAATCAAACAGGGAGAGACCAGGCTACAGACATCCATCAATTTCAGGGCATGATGTTTAGTGCGGTGACCATGGGTCACCCAGCCCTCCAGACCCCTCCATGACTAACTGTGCAGAAACCCAGGCCCAAGGACTTGGCTCAGTAAGGTAGAATGAGAGAGCGGGCAGGGAGGAGACAGGGCCCGGGTTTGCCCAGAAGTCACGGCCCTCCATTCTTTCCCGGAAACGAGGGCAGGAACTGTGACAGTGGCTGTCTGAGCTCCTCATGTGTGTGAGCAGCCCAAACCTGCCCCCCTCTTAGTGGGGTGTCCTGTCTTCCAACCACCGCTGTTGAAAGCCCACTGGGTGTGGAAGTGTGTCCGTATACACAGTACAAAATAAGCCATGAACATTCTTCTGCCCGTGCTCCCCACCCCAGTGTCTGAGCTTCAATGCCTTTTCAGCAGAGACACGGCAGATATGAAAGAGAACCATATGGATCATCGAGATAGGAAATTATCGTGTTTGAGATAAAAATACACTGGGTGGGATTAGCAGCAAATTAGGCATTTCAGACAAAATAAATATTGACGTTGAAGACATAGCAAAAGCCACTACCCAAATTAAGTAACAACAGAAAAAAAGGAACACTGAAAACATGAAATTAGCACCTGGGAGCAGTGGGCAAAGTTAAGTGGTCCAATAGGCGTGGAATCGGTGTCACCGAAGGAGAGGCAAGAGGGAGAGGACAGACAAAAATATTTGAATAGTTAAAGACTGAACATTCTGAAATTTGATGAAAACTATATACCTGCAGATTCAAGAAATCCAATGAACCCCAGGACAGGATACATAAAGAAAACCAAGCTGAGAGATGTTATAATCAAATTGTTCAAAAAGCAGCAAGATAAGCAGTATCTTAAAGAGCAGTCAGAGGAAAAAATATATATGCATTTCAAACAGAGAAGAAAGTACAGATGATGGCAAATTTCCTATTAGAAATAATGAAGGGGGATACGGTGGAGCCAAATCTTTAAAGTACTGGAAGGAAAATACTCTCAACCAAAACGGTTCTGTACTCAGCAAGCACACATAATGGGAGTCCCAGAAAGAGAGGAGAGTGAATGAGGTAGGAAGGATGTTTGAAGAAACACATCATTTTTTTCAATAAAACCCCCTCGGATTGTTATAAGCCTTTTGTTAATGTCCAGAGCTCTGAGAAAGTTGATATTGACAATTTTTGCCATAATTTCGTATTGCTTTTATAGAGAAGCCAATTTTGGAATATTGTTACTGCACCGGGGGGGGGGGGGGGGGAACCCTTTCCCCCCCCCCCCCCCCAAAAACCTCTCTTTTTTAAAAAAAAAAAAACTATTGCAATAACTAAATGTGCATTTGAAATAATAAAATGTCCTTTAAAATAGACTGTCCATAGGGAGAAAATTTTCATTCTTAAACTATATATCTTATGAATAATATATTCACAGAAAGGCAACCTGTGGTAACTCTCAAGTTAAAGAATTTCTGGGAAAGAAGTCCATTTGAGATTTGACTTTCACTCTCATTTTCAGCTAGACTGCCTCACTTTTTTTTTTTTTAAGATTTTTTATTTATTTATTTGAGAGAGAGAGACAATGAGAGAGAGAGCACATGAGAGGGGGGAGGGTCAGAGGGAGAAGCAGACTCCCCGCCGAGCAGGGAGCCCGATGCGGGACTCGATCCAGGGACTCCAGGATCATGACCTGAGCCGAAGGCAGTCGCTTAACCAACTGAGCCCCCCAGGCGCCCTAGACTGCCTCACTTTTAATGTGCGTGCGTGTGTGCGTGTGTGTGTGTGTGTTTATTACCTGGTATTCAAATTCCCATAACGTGTGATTTCTTTTGCTTATTAGTGATACTTAAAGTGAACTATTTTACACAGTGACAGTACTATAGTTTACAAGTGGTAGATCATTGACAATATATAGTGATTTTATATGTGAAATATAAAGAATTGTGACTTTGCCAAGGTCACATAACTTATTAACTTACTAGGAGAACTGGAACTGTTGTCTGAGTTGTAATATCTGGCCGGGGGACTTACATGAGGTTAAGATGGTGTTATCACTGTGTACTTCACTCTGAACATAAAGCGGATTTCACCAATGAAATAATACTCAAAGTGGCAGTAACAGATGATAGGATTTGAGAAAAATGATTGCTTTTATCAGACTTTGGAGTTTCTAATTTCTTAGTATAGTTTTTAGCATCTATTTTCAAAAAGCCCCATGCTTTCAAAAACAGCAACAAAGTTTGAGCTGAAACATCGCCCTTGTTGCCTTTGTCCCTTGTCTCGGGGAAGTCTTAAATGACTTTAGAAGTGTCCTCAAAGCTCAGGACAGGTGGTGCCTCTTTCCTCAGGAGATCCTGGGATCCAGACGGCTGCTTAGAGGTGTGAACACGGGGTAGAGGTTTTATACCTGGATTCAGGGACCTGGGGTAGATTTCCATCTTGAAAATCCGCAGAGACATCAAGACATCTTTTCAGAGCATTTGCCCTTGAACTGGTCTGTGCGCTCTGACGTGGTCTGCTCCCCTGGGGCAAAGGCAGCCCCATTCTGGATGTGGAGAAGTCTTATTGCCTTGAGTAAATCACAGACAAGTACATCTTTGTTTTGCTTATTTATTTTCAGATATTCTAAAGGGGGGGAAATAGAGATTAACAAAATTTAGAAGGCAAATATCAGCAGCTCCATCGCCATCCCATAAGACAGATAATAGATTTTATAAACTTAAGGAGAAATGCCATTTCTTCTTCTTCTTCTT
Organism: Phoca vitulina; assembly: GCF_004348235.1. NCBI lineage: Eukaryota > Metazoa > Chordata > Mammalia > Carnivora > Phocidae > Phoca > Phoca vitulina. Next base: position 3,502,470 of record NW_022589745.1, on the reverse strand, counting down.
TTTTTTTAAGATTTCTATTTATTTATGAGAGAGAGAGAATGAGTGGGGAGGAGGGACAGAGGCAGAGGGAGAAGCAGACTCCCCGCTGAGCAGGGAGCCCGATTTGGGACTCGATCCCAGGACCCCGGGATCATGACCTGAGCCGAAGGCAAACACTTAACGACTGAGCCACCCAGGCGCCCCAAGAAATGTTATTTCTTAGGAAGACTCTAAGAAAGTCTTTTTATCAGGATCCAAATGACACTAAAAAACCCAGTTCTCAAGATTGTAAAGAAAAGGATAATGACACCCCAGATGGCGTACTACTTGGTGGGAGGCCCCGAATCTTGTGTGGGTCCTTTTGGATATAGTCCCGGAGGAAGTTCCCTCTTTGTGGAGGTCTGGAGGGTGTCCCCCTCGGCCACGCCTCATCATGTCTGGGGGGGAAACACCCGTGTGCCCGACTCCACACACGGGGCTCGAGTGCAGCGGGTCCAGGCACGGCCCCCGCCGCCCCGTGAGACAGCCTCACAAGGGATGAGGAAGGGCCACCAGGCTGAGACCCGAAGCCAGCGTTTGCTGGGAAAGGCAGTAATAATGGCAGTGAGACTAGTCCGCCAGATGAGGATCCCAGCCCTAGCTCATGATTTCCTGCACAAATGACAGGTACTCAGGAAGTAGGGGGTGTGCGCGTGTGGGAGGGACTGTGAGGACGGCGTCCGCGGACAGGGCAGCATGGTCCTGACTCACGGACCTGGACTCTCACGGCACAGCCGGGCAGCCTCTTGGAGCAGGTCAGCGATTACGGAGACACGGTCCGCAGCACGAGTGGGGATCGAGCGGCCTGCCGCGCGCTACGTGCCTGGTGTCAAAGGGGCTCCGTGAACACCGGCCCTCCCGACACACGTGCACACAGTGCACACTCGCTGCTTCTGTCCCGATACACACACAGCCGCCTATGCAGGGAGGTCTGCTCAGAATGCACACCGGAGACACACCACGGCTTACTGGGTAGAAACATAGTAACTAGGAAAGGTGTGAAGCTAGGAGTCTGGACGCTCAGATTGCAGTTCCAGTGGGGCGTAAATAAAAGTAACAGTAGCAACATCACTGCATCAGATGCAAATATTGTGAAAGGTGCTTTACCTACATGAAGTCTTAATTCTCAAGATGTCATCTTGGATGGCCGAGGGGCAGGGATTTCCCTTTGCAAGTGAATGGACTTGAATTTGTAATCTCTGTTTTTTAAGACTTGGAGCTGGATGGCACTCAACTGCTGGAGATTCCCCCGCTGGGGACAGAAAGGAGCCTGAACGTGATGACCAGAAACGGCTCCAGGATGTGCATCTTGAGTGGGAATTGTCCTGTGTTGGTAATGGGCAGTTATTGCCTTTTCCTGTTGCCTATTGGGACCTGCAGACGAGAAATCTTCTGAAGCACACACATGAATCTGGGTTCTGAATTTCAGCATTCTCCTTCTAAACCCCAAACAACACTACTCTAGAATTCCATATTAAAAATAATTTCCAAATATGGAATCTTACTAAATGGAAATATGCATGGGTTTTAAACCCAGGGCTTTAAAGGAGGGAAAAAAAAAAGTTTGATTTATCCCGTGGAAGTCAAGAGGGGTTCCTGCTGATGTGCCGGAGACTCTGGGCCAGGGAAATAACCCCCTGGGCCTGAGTAGAGAGACCTGGAGACACTTAGTGCCATGGAACCCAGATGGGAGGGAGAAAACAGCATGGACACCTGCATTCCTTTCCAAGGGCACCTTTACAGACCCAGCCCAGAGGTCAGGAGCCAGGGCCAGGCCTCTGTCCTAGCAGGAGGCTGCCCAGCAGAGGGTTCTGAAGGTCATTTTGAGAGGTTGTTAAGCATGAGCTTGCTTTGGTCAGAAGGCCGTGGGATTTGACCTCACTCTGAATATAGTCTGGAAGTTACGATTCCCCAAGCGGTCGACTCAGCCCAGCCCCCACTGAGGAGCAAATGCCCAAGGAGAAGGGATGCTCAGCCACCCTCCCCTTCTCTCCCTTACTTGCCTGTACTTAAGGCTCCCTCCATGCCTACAATCCCAGTTAATGCTCATTGTTCCAGCATTTTCTGGATTGGAGATTAGGGAAACAGTAACATTTTCGGTCTTAATGTTTTGTCTTTTTCTTATGAGAATGTGCACTTATACTGAGGAGCTTTAAAAGAATCCAAGTAAAATCATAGGGGTAGCTCTATTTTTAATTTTTTGAGGCACTTCCACACTGTTTTCCAAAGTGGCTGTACCAACTTGCATTCCCACCAACAGTGTAAGAGGGTTCCCCTTTCTCCACATCCTCTCCAACATTTGTTGTTTCTCTCCCTGTCCATTTTTGCCATTCTAACTGGTGTAAGGTGGTATCTCAATGTGGTTTTGATTTGAATTTCCCTGATGGCTAATGATGATGAACATTTTTTCATGTGTCTGTTAGCCATTTGTATGTCTTCTTCAGAGAAGTGTCTGTTCATGTCTTCTGCCCATTTTTTTTTTTTATTAAAGATTTTATTTATTTATTTGAGAGAGAGAGAATGAGAGAGAGCACATGAGAGGGAGGAGGGTCAGAGGGAGAAGCAGACTCCCTGCCGAGCAGGGAGCCCGATGCGGGACTCGATCCCGGGACTCCAGGATCATGACCTGAGCCGAAGGCAGTTGCTTAACCAACTGAGCCACCCAGGCGCCCTTCTGCCCATTTTTTGACTTGATTATGTCTTTTTTGGATGTTGAGTTTGAGAAGTTCTCTGTAGATCTTGGAAATCAGCGCTTTGTCTGTAGTGTCATTTGCAAATCTCTTCTCCCATTCTGTGGGTTGCCTCTTTGTTTTGTTGACTGTTTCCTTTGCTGTGCAGAAGCTTTTTATCTTGATGAAGTCCCAAAAGTTCATTTTTGCTTTTGTTTCACTTGCCTTTGGAGATCTTGAAAGAAGTTGCTATGGCCAATGTCGAAGAGGTTACTGCCTATGTTCTCCTCTAGGATTTTGATGGATTCCTGTCTCACATTGTGGTCTTTCATCCATTTTGAGTTTATCTTTGTGTATGGTGTTAGAGAATGGCTGAGTTTCATTATTCTGTATATAGTTGTCCAATTTTCCCAGCACCATTTATTGAAGAGACTGTCTTTTTTCCATTGCATATTTTTACCTGCTTTGTCAAAGATTATTTGACCATAGAGTTGAGGGTCCATATCTGGGTTCTCTATTCTGTTCCATTGGTCTGTATGTCTGTTTTTGTGCCAGTACCATGCTGTCTTGGTGATCACTGCTTTGTAATATAGCTTGAAATAGGGCAACTTGATGCCCCCAGCTTTGTTTTTCTTTTTCAACATTTCCTTGGTGATTTGGGGTCTTTTCTGATTCCATACAAATTTTAGGATTGTTTGTTCCAGCACTTTGAAAATCTCATTGGAATTTTGATCGGGATGGCACTGAAGGTATAGATTGCTCTGGGTAGCATAGACATTTTAACAACGTTTATTCTTCTGATCCATGAGCATGGAATGTTTTTCCATCTTTTTGTGTCTTCTTCAATTTCTTTCATGAGTGTTCTGTAGTTCCTAGAGTATAGATCCTTCACCTCTTTGGTTAGGTTTATTCCAAGGTATCTTATGGTTTTTGGTGCTATGGTAAATGGAATCGTTTCTCTAATTTCTCTTTCTACAGTTGCATTGTTAGTGTATAAGAAAGCAACTGATTTCTATGCAACTGCACTCCTGGGTATTTACCCCAAAGACACAGACGTAGTGAAAAGAAGGGCCATATGCACCCCAATGTTCACAGCAGCAATGTCCGCAATAGCCAAACTGTGGAAAGAGCTGAGATGCCCTTCAACAGATGAATGGATAAAGAAGATGTGGTCCATATATACAATGGAATATTACTCAGCCATCAGAAAGGGTGAATACCCAACTTGTACATCAACATGGATGGGACTGGAGGAGATGATGCTAAGTGAAATAAGTCAAGTAGAGAAAGTCAATTATCATATGGCTTCACTTATTTGTGGAACATAAGGAATAGCATGGAGGACATTAGGAGAAGGAAGGGAAAAATGAAGGGGGGGAAATCGGAGGTGGAGATGAACCATGAGAGACTATGGACTCTGAGAAACAAACTGAGGGTTTTAGAGGGGAGGGGGGTGGGAGGATGGGTTAGCCCGGTGATGGGTATTAAGGAGGGCACGTACTGCATGGAACACTGGGTGTTATATGAAAACAATGAATCGTGGATCACTACATCAAAAACTAATGATGTATTGTATGGTGACTAACATAATAAAATAAAATTAAAAAAAAAAGAATCTGAGTAAGACTGAGAAATAGTGGGATTTGGGGTATTTATGAACACTATCTAGAATCTCTGTGGATGGATGTGATACATATTGGTTATATTAAGTCTTTGAGAACAATGCAATTTTTAAAAAAGACCATAGGAGGTCCCTTTGCCTTCCAACTGGTTTGTCTACATCAGACATATATTATGGTTTATACCCATCTCCACCCTGGATGTATGGATCTCATCGGCTTGACCATCTGCTCTTCTGAGAAGTAACTGAGGCAAAATACTTTGTTTTTAGGGTGGTAGTCAGGATTCAATGAGTAATAGTCAGGAGAGCACATTGTTGATATAGGCTCCCTGTGAAATGGTTTTTGAATGAAGCCACGCTCCTAATTCTTGAAAGACCTAGCAATCAGAAAGTTTCTCATTTTCTAGTATGACTGGGCATCTTTCTCCAACCCAGCAAACAGAGGGGTATTGCTGACCAGCTCCCTCCCCCTGTGTGGAGGTGCAGGGAATCCTGTGGGATTTCTTCAAGGAAGAAGTAGACAGGAAATTCTCTCACCCGACATTATTTATCTCACCTCCTATCTGTGGGCTCAGAAGGGGACATTAATTTGTGGGACAGTGAAGGAACGCAGTCCAGTGGTGAAGAGAACATTCAAAATAGTTGCCCAAATGAGGCAACCTAGGAAGACAGAGCCACGTGCCTCGATGTCACTGGTTTGGAGAAGAAAGCAAGCTGAGGTTCTGTCGGCCTCCCGGTGTCCGCTTGGTAATGTGTCCCATTTCGGGGAGCTGTCACTACTTTGGTTTTCTGTGATGTAGAAAGGCCATAGTAGTTTTGAAGTTCATGCTGGAGGGCCAGGAGTGTGGCAGCGTGAGGATGAGGACCTGGGGTAGCAGCAGGTGGGGCCCGTGCCCAGTGAGATGCCGAGGGGAATCGAAGGGAACTCCCTCATGTGTCCTCAGATGCCAGCAGGGCTGTCTTGGGGTGGGCCTGAGCTTTTACATCACTACACCCACGTCAGTGTGGACAACTGTATTTACAAGGCTCAGGATGGACCAACTCAATTCCTCATATATAAAGAAATCTTCAAGGGCCCTGGAAATCCAAGGGCTTCACTTGCATTATTTTTCTCAGAAGTGTGTTTGCTTTTCACCAATGCCTTAAGCTGTACTCCTTAGAGTCACAGTTTGGGGTGTGCACATAGGGGTGCAGGAGAGATGGATTTGTCCTCTCTAAGTCCTTGGGGGCAGCCAGGTCCCCTGGTGACTTGGTGCTCCAGGAAAATACTTTAATTTTTCCATGGGTGCCAGGATGTGCAGAGTTTGGGAAGCTCTGGCTTTGGGGACCAGCAGAGGTGGCATCGGGACATGCAGGCCCTGCGGGTGGGTCATCTGTGGCTATGGGACAGAGAGAAGTGGATTCCGAGTGTTTGCCAAAGGCCGAATAGCGGGGTCTTCCACACACAAGCTCCTCATCAGAGACGATGCTGTGTATAATCCATCCATCAGGCAGAAAAATGATCTCTATCCTCCACGTCCTTGCCAACAATATGTTATTTTATCTCTGCCATTCTAGAGGCTTACGTACCTCTTTGAGCTAACTTCTCTGCAGGTTGACTTCCTTTGCTTATAAATGTCAGAAAATTTGAGTAAGCTTTCATCTGCGAATCCCACTCACAGAGCTGATCTGTGCAAGGTTTATCTTCTGAAATGGATCAGTATGAATTAGATGTGGGTGGGAGACGCTGATAAGGAAATTCTCGCAGCTGGGGGAGCCGGGGTGCTAAGCGGCTTCCGTGCCGACTGGCTCCATAAGGCAGCTCTGTGTCAGCCCGGCATCTGGGACCAACACCTCTGCTTTCAGCCAAAGACATACATATTCAGGAACACAGCAGCGTGGAGGATACGATCGACATTTAAAATTCATGCTGGAAACGAATAGTTCAATCTCGATAGAAAGGACAGAGACAGAGCAGCTTAAAATACACATTCTGAGGACAGAGAAATCATCAGTGTGAAGCTGCTCTCGGCCTTTCATCGGGGCCCCCCATACGGGACATGGGGCGTAGCGTGCGGACACTCTCCACACAGTTACTCCGAGCGGTTCTGCAAACCCCTCAGAATGAATCGTGTTCCAAGTGGGGGTGATTTGGAACACAATTTGGGATTATTTTATAAATATCCCACATGAAGTTATCTGCTCTTTGTCATAAAAAAGAGGTTTTAACTAATTTTTATATTGCTGCTATTAGATTCCAGAATGTTTGCTGTGCAAATACAGAGCGGGCAGATCACACATGTGCCTTTAAAGCATTTTAAAATGATACAGATTAAAGACAAGTCATCCGTCTGTTTCTGTTGGAAGTAATAATGAAAATCATCTCCTCAAATTAAATCTATCATCGGAAAGAAGGCTTTCAAGGAAAGCATCTAGATGTGTCGATTTGCAGTTCTAGAAACTGAAGACCAAAGTCCAGTCCGTGTTGTCCGGAACTGGCCACAGCAGGGCTAGGCGAGCTCTGCGTGAAGGTCACAGGCTGCCCCCCGAGCCCCGCGCTGAACCCCTTTCCTCGTTCATTCCTCTTTGTCGTTACCTTTCTTGGGCCCACCTGAAGATCCATCAGTTTGGGTTTATCAGTGAAGAAGTATGAGGACACTGAATGAGCCAGGTGCTCCGTCCCCTCACGGCACTGAGCACAGGCCGAACGGGGTGAGCAGGGGGCAGCTGAGGGCAGCAGGGCAGTCAGGCCATGGCAGGAGGGCCTCGGCACCTTACAGAGGGGCATCTGCTTTCTGAGCATTTGGGGTAAAAATAAGATAACAGTTCTTGTTGGTGGAAGATTCAGAGAGCCGAGGGCACAGAAATATTTGAGCTCAACATACAGAAAAGACAAAGGACGACACTCTTCTCTTTAGGACTGAGCTCCGCTGGAGAGGGGGCTAGGGTGCAAGATCTGGAGCATCTGGGGACATGTCCCCACACAGGCAATGTACAGTAGCCGAGGGAAGAGACAGGTGTGAGGAGGAGCCCCGGGCTGGAGATACAAAGGCAGGGTTTGGGGCCATGCTGGGTGACCACAGACAGAACCCCGCTGCTCCCGGGCCTCCAAGTCCACGCTTCCAGAAGGAGAAGAGCAGACCCTGTATCATTGAAGATTCTGTGAGGTCTGAGAATTCACAATGTTCTTTAAAAAACAGACAGACCCGCTGTATCAAAGACTTTTAAAAATTTAATAAAATAAATTATGGAGATGAGTGTATCTGTTTTAATTTAATTGTTAAATCGTTTTCAGTGCTGTATTTTTAATAAAGGTTTTTTTTAGAGCATTTCTAGATTCACAGCAAAGTCGGGAGGAAGGCAGAGATTTCTCACGCGTCCCCTGCTCCCCACACGTGCAGGCTCCCCACTGTCAATACCCTCATCAGAGTGGGGCTGTTTTCACGATCAGTGGGCCTTCATCCATGCACTGTAAACACTCCAGAGTTCATGGTTTATTTTGCACATTCTGTGGGTTTGGATGAATGTCTAATGACATGCATTCACCATTGTAATACCCAGAGTAGTTTCACTGCCCCAAAAATGCCTTGGGCCCCACCTATTCACTCAGTTTTTAGCAAACCTGTTTGGAGGACGTACTACCGGCCAGTGTGCTAGGTGTGGGCTGGGAGCTCAGCTTACAACATCCCCTGCCTTCCGCTGCCAGAGACGAGTGTCTGAACAGCTCAGTGGATTGGAGCATGACAGGTGTTACAGTGAAGTTCTGTAAAAGGTACCACGCTTATCTTTATGTTCTCTCCTTTCATTATTCTAGGTTCTCTACACAGCGTTCCCTAAGAAATCCTTCTTGCCGTGGAGGCTGATGAAGAACATCAAAGATTAAAGAACAGTAACAAACATAGTGAGGAAATATTTCAGTTCAATGATCCAGTGACCTCCCCCCTCAAATTTCTGATTACTTTTCATCTTCCCAGCTCTCTGGGTACAAGTTAAAATACCCCAGTTAGTGTCTTCGGAGTCATCAGATATGTAACCCCCTTGCAGGCATTTTGCTGACTTTTCCCTTTTTTGGACAGGCCGCATTTTAATACTGTCTGAACGTGTGTGAAGCCCCCATAAATTCTGTTCTCTGTATATGTTTAAGACCCAACCAAAGTGGGCTTTTGTTTTTAAAGCTTGCTATATTTGTACTTTTAATTTAACATTAGTGGGACATCTGCCAAGCTAATATAGACACTTCTCTATGCACTGGAAAACCCAATTAGGACTCGTTCTGAGTTTGATTATCAGTCAGAAACATGCATGCAGAAATATTCATTACAGAGCTGCTGGAAGCTGAGATAAAGCAGCAGATGGCCGAGTAACAGAGTTGCTGTCACTCTCCCCCAACACAGTTTCATGTTTGCTTCATAAAAGACAGGTGACCAAATATCATCAGGGGGACGCGGTGCCCGCGGGAGGCTCACCACGCGCTGACGGCGTCGTACTCTCTTTAGGATGTACGGAGCGTTTCCTGCCACGGTCAAAGACCCAGAGGAGAGCACCAGGGACCACAGCCCATTCCCCGCTGGGCTGCTTTGCAGCTCCCCTGTGGGTGTGCTTTCAACTTTAATTGGGGATTTTTGAAGACTGTGTATAGGGTACCAGAAGGCAGGTGTGGGGGTGGGGATGTTGCCCAAATGCTTCCTCGGTGAGGCACCTCGATGTGGCGGCTGCCCACCTCCTGAACATGGCGTTGCCATTGTTGCCCAGCATTTCTCCTATAGAGTTATCTGGTACTGGTCGTTACGTGTGGATTTGATGTGATCCATGAAGTAGTCCCAGACATTCAAGAGGACCTGGAGAGACTCAGAACTGGGCCCAGGACTCCTTGATAGGGATGAGGAGCAGGAAGACGCAGAGGGCTTGAAGGATTGGGGTGCTGCCCGGGATGGGGTTCAGTACAGAGCGCACGGAGGGGTGCTGGGCAGCCACGCCCAAGTGTGAGGACTGAGGGGGCGGGGAGCAGAGGGAGCCCGAGGAGGGAGGCCAGCAGGTGCATTGGGCTTCCTTTCTTGAGACTGCTGTTTGGCCTAGGTTTTGAGGTTGCTCAGAGTGCTTTTCTAAAATGAGATTATTTTGCATCAATCAATAGAATTTTGTGAACTCAGCAAACTAAATTAATATCACCATCCAAAATGGTAGATGGGCAACTTTGTCTACCTCCATGAAGGCTGGGCTTATGAAGTAACCTGAGTATTCCTTTTGGAGCTTCTTAATTGTCCTGTGCTCCCAGTCTGGCTCAGGTCAACTGTGCATGTGACTTTCTGGCATAAGCTGCTTCCACACGGTCAGGGCCGAGCGCCCAAGCTCTCGTGGGGTTGTCAGCTGACAGGATCAAAGACTTCTGAGCAGTTTATTTGAAAAGCATTTGAGTAATTTAGCTCCTAATGGCTTCAGTATGTTTTCTATTTCAAACATTAAATCTATTATTTTGAAAATGAAAGAAAGGAAAAAATAACATTCTTATTGGTTGTTCCATTAAACAATGTCCATTTCCTGCATTAACTAAGGAACCAAATCAAAGAACACAACCTTCAAGGCCCCACAACAGTGTGTCTGAAAATGATTAACCTTATTTGGAAGAAAAAAAAAAAAAGGAGGCAGAATTTGTGTTTTTCTAAAGTAGGTAGGCCGTTTTCTGTCTATCTGTGTAACACTCCCTAAATGATGAATAGATATAATGGACGTCTTGTAAGACCAGAGATCTCAAGATACTCAGGATTGGGACAAGCCCATGTTCCTAAACTTTAAGTATCTTCATAGGATTTGAGGTATTTGGTGATAATTCAAGTGCTAACCACTCTGCTGGCGTATATAGTAATGGTAAACACTTGACTCTGGACGGGTAACGACATTTTTTTTTTTTTTAATTTTATGATGTTATGTTAATCACCATACATTACATCATTAGTTTTTGATGTAGTGTTCCATGATTCATTGTGCATAACACCCAGTGCTCCATGCAGAACGTGCCCTCCTTAATACCCATCACTGGGCTAACCCATCCTCCCACCCCCCTCCCCTCTAGAACCCTCAGTCTGTTTCTCAGAGTCCATCATCTCTCATGGTTTGTCTCCCCCTCCAGAAGACATTTGGAAACCATGCTGTGCTCTGTTCATGTAGCAGCAGTGAGTGCTCTGCCTAACGGGGACTAGCTTTACAGTTCCTTCTGGAAAGGCCAAGAAGATGACCTAGAATTTACAACTTTTGTTTTGCCAGGATGGCAGCACAGGGTTACAGGGCTTCCAGGGAGAGAGTCTCCTCCTCATCCCGTCACTGTCTGGGACATGCTTTTGAAGGAATGAGGGCCTTGTCCTATCATATTCACGGGTATCAGTCCCACTGGAGTCCCAGAGGAAAAGGCCAGGTAAGGTGAGATTTCTAATAGCAAGGTAGAATTTCCTGGCATCGATCAGCAGCGAGTATGAAAATTCTTTACCAAAAATGACAATTTGAAATTGACTTTAGTGGGACAAGAAGCACTCTCTCACCCTGGTTCTTTTTTTTTTTTTTTTTTTTTTTAATTTTATTTATTCATTCGACAGAGAGACACAGAGAGAGAGGGAACACAAGCGGGGAAGCAGGAGAGGGAGAAGCAGGCCTCCCACAGAGCAGGGAGCCCGATGCGGGGCTCGATCCCAGGACCCTGGGATCACGACCCGAGCCGAAGGCAGACGCTCAACCGACTGAGCCACTCAGGCGCCCCTCACCCTGGTTCTTGATTAAGCATTTGGAGTGTGTCTAGGTGGTTTTGAGGGTGCTCCTATGGGGACATGTGGCCTTTACTCCAAAGATTAGGCTGAGAATTCTAGAGGAAATCTCTTTCCCTGAACTTACAGGGAAATTCAAGATAAAGTTGAATAAACCATACACATTTTTACGCGTATTGACACAATTTTGTGTTGCTCTTGTTGACTGCTATAATTCTGTTCTCTCCAAACCTGTAGTAATATCTCAGTATTCCAACCCAGTTCACCTGGGCATTAAGGGAAAAGGTATGAGTTCCTGCTGGTCTAGGGCAGAGGCTCCCCATGGGGAAGAGGGGACGCTGACAATGTCTAGAGGCATTGTTTTCTTGACGTAGATGGATGAGGGATGCTACTGGCCTCTAGCGCATAGAGGGCGGGGTTAGTGCTAAACATTTTACACCGCACTGGACAACCCCCCAAAACAAAGAAGTACCCAGCCCGACATGTCAAGAGCACCACAATTGAGAAGCCGTGGTCTTAAACGGAAGGCAGTGTTTGCTAAAGTAGCTTGGTTTTGGTTAACAGCAGTAATTAGTTAGGAATCACCAAAGAAGAAAGTAAATTTCAAGACATAAAAATGCAAACTTTTGTTGTGTGAATATCTTCCCCCAGGGGTTTTGCTGCAAAACCTGGATATCTAAGGTTGGTTTAGTTTTGTTTTTGTTTTTATAAGGTGATAAGTTTCTTCAAAAACAGGCTGGACATATAGGCGTCTTGAGCCTGGTTAGTAGTAAGGACTGTAGCAGCTTTCAGAGTTGACTCCAGGTCACTGGACAGGTGGAGACTTGATTAGTACAATTGTTTTTACTGAGATTCAACACCGCTCTGTGCCAGGGTCTGTGCTAAGCTCGTCACATGCAAGCTCATGCAAACCGCCCAGCAAGCCTTCTAAATCAGGAGGAATTTTACTTATTATTAAGAGGAAGAAGCACAGGCTCAGTTTAATGAATTTTTCCAGGATCTTAAGTTAGTGAGTATACATCTGAGATACTCCATTCTCTTCCAATTTTACCAGAATCCCACTGTCACCTTTGTCATTAGCTCTAGTTGTGAGCCACACAGAATGTCTACCATTCCTCCAATTTCTGCATTTATAGGACTGCTCTGACCTCACCTCAAGGTTGTACACTCCTAGCTAGCTTTAGGAGCACTGTCTCCTAACTCACGGCAAGAGAGTCAATTCTTTACCCAGTTTGAGTTTCCTCTTCGTGCAACTCCCTCTGACCATGACCCTCCCCTAATGGGAGGCATCCCTGTTCCACCTGCGGTCAGAGTGGGGAGGCCGGCAGGAAAGCCATGTCCCTCGATGAGCAAACACTGTATCTCTTTTATCAGACTGACCCCAGACACCTTGTATAAGGGGCTCCTGGTCTTTAATTATCTCCAAACATCTAAAGTGCTGCAGAATGAGGTCATCATACACACACACAAATATATAACATAAAAATAAAAGTTGTATGCACTTGGAAATATATGTATATTTGATTTATTTGATCTCTAAAATAATATTTCTTTTAAACATTAGGTATAGGTACCCTTACAGATGTAGTTGATATAGATGCAGATGCAGATATACATATAAATGATCTAGATCTAAACTGACTTTAGGCAGGAAGAACAGCCTGGATAAAAGCACAGAGAACTTCTGGGGAATTCTGCTTCTTATGTATTTGGCATGCAGTTGATGAGGTAGAGGTGATATGGATCTTCAATTATGGTACCCGTGTTTGCTATTTATTTCCTTATCATTTAAAAATTGCATTTGGGTTTAGCCTCCTGTTCTCATTCCAACCTCTTAAATTACAGTCTCTGCTCATCAATTATTGGTCCTTTTATAAGGAAAACATTCATAATTACACACCTCCTACAATCAGCCTCTCAGCTGCATCCCAGAAGTCCCATATGTAGTATTGTCATCATCATGCTTGTGATATTTTACATCTTCCTGTTATTTCTTCTTTGACCCATGAATTATTAAGAAGTATGTTTTTCAATCGACAATGATATGTTTTTCAGAGTCTGCTTTCTATTATTGATTTTTAATTTAATTTCTTTTTTCAGGTGATTTATTCGGATGGTATTGATGTGCCTATCTTAAATGTTCCTGTTGCCTAGTATTTGAATTCCATTATGTTTATCCATAAAGTTACTAATTGTTATTATTTTAAATGTTGTAAAGTCAGCGCTTGTTTATATTCACCCACATTTACCAGGTTTTTTGCTCTCGGTTTCTTCTGACATCACCGTCTCCCTTGTAGGATCAATTTTTATTTTTCCCTTTAAATGTTGCTGTAGTGAGAGTTTGGAGCAAATCCTTTTAGAGATCTGAATTTTGGTGTATGGGTTTCATATATACACAAATGTATGTAAATATGTGTATATATGTGTGTCCTCTCAGAATGCTCAGTCCTTAGGAGCTCGGAGGCCGCGTCCTGGGCCGGCGCAGGCAGGCACTGTTCTGAAGATCCGGAGGTGCAGTGTAGTCCCGACCCTCAAGAAATTCACGGGGCCGCGCAGAACGATCCAGGAGAGAGGCGTTTGCATGGCGGTCTGAGAACCACATGACAGTTTCCTGAGTCCGAAGAGAAGAGAGCAACCATGACAGCTCCTGGGAAGGGAAGGCTGGAGCTGAGCACTCACGCAGATCTGGGGAAATGAAGAGGGATTAATGTGCGCCCAGGCGCAGGGTGTGGGGGGCGTGCTCCGCAGCGGGGCTCGCCGGGGAACCCCGAGACGTCTCCAGGGAGGTGGGGGCGCCCCGCGGCCACTGCACCTGCCACCAATGCTGAGACAAGTTCCACCAACGCCCCTCGTCTGAGGGCCACCTATGCAACCAGAATGGTGATCTCTCGACTTCAAACTCTTGTGGCAGACGCGGATTGCGCGGAGCCTGTCCTGCGGCTGGTGCTTACTCAGCACGCGCTTCTTCCCCATCCACCTGCCTCCCTACACCTTCCGAGGAAATGTCCAGACTCGCCAGCCCTTTCACAGTGTTTTCAGCAGTGGTTCTCAAAACTACCATGGGATTTTGATGCGCAACCCAGAGATTCTGATTTTTTTGGTTTGGGGCTTGGCCTGGACAACCGTATTTTTTTTTTTTTTAAGTTTTCCAGACAACTCTAATGTGCATCAGTGTTAAGAACCACCGGCTTACAGTCTCTGATGCTTCCATCAGCTTTTCTCAACAGGGTCCTACACTTGATCTTAGCCAAAAGGCCGAGAAGCGATCAACAGGGTTCTACAAAACAATTAAGCCCCACAGAAAATTATTTGATTGGTTATCTTCTCCATTTTCCCAAAGATGGTGTGGAGGTAGTAACATTCTAGTGCATGGGAGATGAATCAGTTCGTTACCACAGACGATGCCTGGGGCATTAGGCTGGATTCTCTAGTGGACAGAGGTGATGTTTATGATGTTCAAAAGCTGTATTCAACAGCTAATGGGTTAGCGAACTGATTCTCTACAGGAGGAAGAAAAGCCCTGAGTGGTTGCATCTGCCACGTTCTGTGGTGGAAATACTCCTACCATGGATTTCACCTTGCAAAATTCCTGAAGAGTTAAAAAATAACTTCCACGTCTTGGTTGCACAAATTGGCAGGACCTGCCTATGGGACACACTTCATTTCTTGAGAAATTGGTCTATTTAGCCATGAAGCTGTTTTGGAGGCCATATGGTGGTTGTTGTTCTTGGATTTCATCAAAGCAGCTCAAGTGTATATTTCATACCAATGTGGCCTGGAAGACAAGAGCTGGATTCGCACTCATGCTCTCTCCCAGGCCTGTCCTGCTCTTTCTTTTAAGCTTCTTTGTTCTAATTGTTTTTATATTGGGTATAACCCAGTATTTTCCTTAAAAGTAGTTTTTTGTTTTTCGTTTTTTTTTTTTTAACCAAAAAACAAGGTGATTTTTTTTTTTCTTCTTAGATTATCCACTCCCAGAATGTACTGTACGAACAGAGCATCTCACAGCTGACAAAGGCAACCTCTACAGCTTCCCAGTAAAAAATGAGAAAATCAGAATTTGGAAAATGAGGGGGACTTTCTGTATCCTGCATTGAGTTAGGGACAGATCCGAGACTAGTGCATCTGTCCGCCTCATTCTGAAATGGTTGGGTTTAGTTAAACATTTATTGGACTTTGGCATGTTTCTAGATGTTATCTCCTAAAAATGGATAATATAAAAACTTTGACCTAATTTTACTTAGAGCCTAATCAAATGGAGAAATATGTGAATAAGTCATTCCGACATGTTATATTTAGTACAAAAAAGGGGGTATGTTTTTCCTAGGGAAGGACCAGGAAGGACAGAATTCAGTGGAGGAGAGGGCCGGGGGTACACAGAGGAATCCTCCTGGAGGTCAGGACCCATTGCCGATGGCCCATGGGCAAGTCATGGGGTATATGTGGTGGCTGGGAGAAGGGAGAACAAGGGATATTCCTGGCCAAGGACTCAAGAGCTTTGTCAAGTAAACTCTTGTAAAAATAAATTATTTTAAATTTAAATTGAATTATTCTTCAGAGTTAAAAAAACAATGTTTCTCTTTCTCTCTCCCTCTCTCCCTCTTTTTAAATATCACTTTACATTTGCCTGGATTTTTTTTTCTTTGATTATTATAGTGGAAGATAAATGACAGGAAAGAAATTTGATCTGTCTGACCAGGCTTCAGTAAACGTCTCTGTACAATACTGTTGTGGTGACAAGCAAACTTTGCAAAAGAAGGAAGCTCACACGGGAAACTCCAAAAAATAATTAAAAATAATAATTAAAAACTCTTCTCTGTACAGTCATTTTGGAGAAAAGCTTGGTAATTTCTTGTAAAACTAACCATATTCTTGCCATATGAGCCCGCAGTCATGCTCTTTGGTATTTACTCAAAGGAAGTAAAAAACTTATGTCCACACAAAAACCTACACACGATGTGTACAGCAGCTTTATTGATAGTTGACATTTGAAAGCAACCAAGATGTTCCTCAGTAGGTGAATAAATAAAATGTGAAACATCCAGACAATGGAATATTATTCAGTGCTAAAAAGCAATGAGCTACAAGCCATGAAAAGACATGGAGGAAAATTAAATGCCTATTCCTACGTGAAATAACGAAATCTGAAAAGGCTGTAGGCTGTGTGCTTTCAACTATATGATATTCTAGAAGAGTCAAAATTATCGACTCAGTAAAAAGATCAGTGGTTGCCAGGGGCTGGTTGGGAGGGATGAATAGGCAGAGCCCAGAGAATTTTTAGTCAGTGAAAATACTCCATATGATATTATAATGGTGGGGACGTGTCATTAAATATTTGTTCAAACTCATAAAATGTTCAACACCCAAATGAAATCCTTATGTAAATGACGGTCTTTTAGGTGATAAGGGTGTGTCCTTGTGGGTCCACCAGTTGTGAAAAGTGTGTGCTCTGGTGAGGGATGCTGGTTGCAGAAGAGGCTGTGAGTCTGTGGGGCATAGCAACTTTGTACCTTCTCCTTAACATTGCTGTGAACAAAAAACTCCTCTAAGAAATAAAGTCTATTAAAAAAATAAAACTCTCCCTTCATCTCCATTCTAGCCCAGAAAGAACAGTACCTAAATGAGCATTTTTATGCTCAATGAGGAATTTATAGAACTTCTGAGAGGTCAAGTAACAATACTAAAAAAGAAACTCTTTGGAAAGTTTGAGAGAAAAAAAAACACAACAAAATAGACTGTTGCAATTGCACAACTGATGTATTTGACTGAAACCCTGTGTGATATTTAATTTCTATGTCAAAAAATAAATGACATATAAATCAAAGAGTTGAAGAAGGGGAGAGTATTTGTGCATATAAGTTATTCTCTCCTATCTCTTTTAAGATGAAATGTAAATTATATCCTACATTTAAAAATTGAGCAGCATGATTTGCATTTCTCATCAATGATTTTGTCATCACAACCTGCTTTGCCAAGAAGTTTATCTAAGTGCCATTTGGATATACTTCCTTTCCCTAGTACTTAGTCATCACTACATTGCCTACTTTATCTTTATTAATACTGATACTTTTTTATGGCATAGCATCAAACCTCAAAACCTTTATTGTTTATCATAACAAACATTCCGTGTCTGCTCAAGGATCTGGAGGTCTGCAGAACGTCTCCTGATCTTGCCTGGGGTGAGCTGGTCTTGGTTCCAGGCTCTGGATTGGGTTCAGGTTTGCTGGACATCCCCATGTTTCCTTGGTCCAGCTTCTAGAAGGGGTAGCTTCCTTTCAGGGTACCTTCCTAATGGCAGGTGCATGGTTGAAGTTTCTATTCGAAACAATCTGCCACCACTGCATAAGTCACAGCCCAGCATTAGGTGGGAGGGGCATGCTGTACTGATGCAGTATCCTCAAAGTCACAGAGCGGAGAGAGGGACTGATTACCTCAGAGCACCAATCCGATCAACTAAAAATGGAATCTCTATAAATTTTCCTGCACTTTTCTTTGCTGCTGCTACAAACCCACTTCCGTTAGAATTGCATTTATTAATCCATCTACGACACAGTCTCTTATTCTCATATATTTATTGCTACGAAATCTTTCATATGTCATTGTTCTTTACACTTCTGCTAAAAAGTCATCAGGGTTATAAGGCAACTTTTCCAAAGACAGAGACCCAGTTCCCTGCATTTCTTCCCTCTGCTCTGATTTCCTCTGAAGTCGAATAAACTCCAACACAACCAGTCACAAAAGTGGTACCTAACATCCTCTCTGACCCCTTCTGACCCACGCCTCTCACTGATCTCATTCGAATGTTTTAACTTGCTCTTCTCACCTCGTCCATTCATTGTCCATCACTCCACCCACTGAAGTCTGACTTTCTCCCTCCTCCCGGATGCTTTTACTGAACCTGCTCTCATTCAGGCATCGTGTGGTTCTCTGTCTTTATGCCATGAAATAGCTAAGATCCAGCTGGTACATTGTGCATCCCCTCATTTTGAAATGCTCTGCTTACTTCTTGCAGAAAGCCACATTCTCCTGGTCCCTGCTGTAGGATGGCACCCTCCTACCCTGCCTCCTCTGCTGGCCTTCCCACCTCCAGAATTCCTTCTGAGAGTGCATGTCCATTAGAGCCCTGGAGTAGAGCCTGCTCATCTGTATGGGATCTTGTCCTTCGGTGATCAGAGCTCCTGTCCTCCTTCCCGGCTGCTGCATCCCACAAGGCATGGCAGGCTGAATTCCTTCCAAGCACTTCAGAGTTTGTCCCAAACTAAAGGTCATCATCTTTCTCCATACACTTCTTTCTTTCCTTAAGTGTTTATCCTGGCCATTTGTATGGTCTCAAACAAGCTTGGGTAGTCCTTGCTGGCCCGGAGCTATCTTGAAGTCCCCACGTTCCATCAATCACCAAGTCTCAAGGGCTTTGTCTCCCCAGTACTTTTTTTTTTTTTTTTTGCAAATCCTTTCCTCTTTCCTGTACCCAGTGCTCTACTAATAACAACTACCTGTGTTACTCACTTTCTAGGACCCAATCACTATGCTAGCACTTTGCTTTTCATGCAATGTTTTTCTTCTAAGGCAAGTATTAATCTTTCTATACCATAGATGGGAAGATGGTCTCAGAGATTTGGAGGATGAGAAAAATCAGGCTCCAAGAAATTATGTAACTTGTTTGGGGGCTGTGATTTGTCAAGCTGACTGAACTCAAAGTCTAAGTGGGCTTTTAGTTCCGTCTTCACACTTTTTGTAGTTAAATAGTTACATAGTTTGCATCTGGTTTGAATACGGTGCTTCATCTCCAAATCTCTTGCTTCTATGAAGTTGATAGAAGTGATATTTGCTCAATGCTTACTATGTGCTGGGAGCTTTGTCGGGTGCTAGAGACAGAAACGTGAGGAAGACCTTGTTCTGCCTTCAGCAGCTCACACGTTCCCCACCACTGACTAATAAAGACAAAGTTAGAATAAAGAAAAAGTTAGTAAATAACAATCTCTCAATTTTGTTATTCTAGAAATTTGGTGACAAAGTAATTTGTATTATTATTAAACCCTGGAAATATTACATTTGGGGGCATTTATACAAGTTATCCAGATGACTCAGGCCAGGAACCATGTTGAACAGAAACCACTAGGTATCCACTGATGGCATCTTTACCTCCGTTATCAGGACAACTTGCATCTGTTGCTTCAGACTTAGTTAATTAGTTAAATAGTTAAAAAGTCCCATTTATGACTTAACACTGAAAAAAAAAAAATCCAACAAGGCTCAAAACTGAAGTCAGACAGCTCAGGATGAGAGGAATTTTGCCAACCTGTCATCCTCTCAACAACACCCCGATCAATGCACTCCGAGGAAATTCACGTGTTAAACACATTCCCTCTCCCCCGCCTCGTGAGATGTGGCCATATAGACTCTGGTTTTAAGTGGTAATCAGCAATAATGTATTGCTTGTTCCTTAATGTCAGTATTGGTGATTTAGTGATTAATTATCTGACTGCTATGTAGTGCTTAAAATAATCCAAATGCATGAAGTAAATTAGTTGATCAGGAGGAAATTCTGTCATGCAAATTCATGCAATACAGACCCTCACTGTCACACTCATCGCTGACAACATAAGGGGGTCACCAGAGTGGCTGGCCCCTGTTAATTTATTTTCTCAGACACACCATACATATTCATGATATCCTGCTGTTTGTCTGTCACCTCAAAGAAGCCCGATCTTCGGAATCACAATTAACAGAAAATATGCACATTTAGCCAATGAGAAAGAGGAGGCTAGAAGAGTTGTGAATCTGATTTTATTTTATGTGGTTTTTTTTTTTTCGGATTTTACTACAGATTGGAAGCAACAGCTATTTGTCCATATGGTCTTAAATTGTTAGTTCATGGACAGCGAGGTACAAGACTCCTAGGCAAAAAAGTATTTGTGAAAGGGAAATATTTATTCATTCATTTTAAGGTCCCACAGTTTGCTAAACCGCTAAACAGTCTACTCTAATCGACATTAAATGCCTGCCGATTGTGCCAGATAAGGAAATTGAACTAAGTGCCCAGGCACAAGCCAGTGTGTGAGTGCCCACATCCCATCCTTCAGGCTAATGGATGGTGACAGGATCCTGATATCTCTGCCACTGTAATAACAGAGCCAGGGCAAGGGCATCTGTCAGATGCTGTGTGTTCACTTGGGCATTTCCTTCTCTCTAGGAATACAATGTGTTTCATTAGCAAAAAGATAGAAGACGGGATAATTACTTACTCCAGCAGAGATGCACCTTGCTCATCTAGATAGCTTCAACAGGGAGACACAGACAGAGGAAAAGAGACACATTCTGGATAACATACATTATTTTCGAAGGTTGCATTCATCAAACATGGTTTTTTTGCAAGAATGAGACATTTCCTGAATGGACACTTGTTGCTTCATGGTAACATTGTAACCTTCATTGTTTTTAACTTTACATCAAAATCTCTGAAACAACATCTCCCTCTGTGAAGGAAAAAAATAGCTTTAAAAAATGGAATTTGTCCTTTTTTTTAGGATTTTATTTATTTATTTATTTGATAGAGAGAGACACAGAGAGAGAGGTAACACAAGCAGGGGGAGTAGGAGAGGGAGGGAGAAGCAGGCTTCCCGCTGAGCAGGGAGCCCCATGTGGGGCTCGATCCCAGGACCCTGGGACCATCACCTGAGCCAAAGGCAGATGCTTAATGACTGAGCCACCAAGGCGCCCCCGTCCATGATTTCTAAGTAAAGAAATAGGGTAGGGGGTAAGGAGCAGAGTCATGTTATCTTCCTTCTAAAAAGACATGGAATATTAAACGGTGAAAAGTACATCACAAGTTTCCCCAAAGCCTTCATGTATCCTTTTAGACATGTACAAAGCACAGGATTAATTCCACTGGTAATATTTGTGTCAGGGCCTCACTGATTAATTTAATATTCTGATTGGACAAGCAGCAGAGTTTTAATGGCTGTTAACTTTTTGGCAAGTAGCTCTGGGAAGGCGGTAATGAGATTAACATTCAGAGGACAAATTTGTTTTTTGCTGTATTTAATTACAACTTTGACACCAAATAGTGTTCACTCTGAATTCTCTAGATAGGACACTCTTATCTGCATTTGTGTCACATGGTGGGGCCTGCTTTGAAAAAACTGTGGAAAATGGGGTCTTTATAAACTGCCCTCTGCAAGGTCAGGGGACGTTTATGAAGAAGGTCAGGAGTAGATGCTTGAAATTAAATTTAGATTCCTACAGTCAATCCTTGGTGGAATATAGATACAGTACTTAATCCTTATCCATACTTTAACTATTTACAAAATATTTTTACAGTCATCATGTCATTTGATTATTCCGCAAAACTCTTTGAAGTAAGTTGCCTCATGGCTATTTTATAATTGAGCATGGTTGTAGATGCTGGGCTGAGGTCACGTACATTTTGTTCGGAAAGCCTGAGCTGAAGCTCAGGTCTCATTGCATTGCATCCTGGAGTTTGGCAGTATAGAAAGGATGTGACTTTAGAAGCCTAGGGTCAGGGGCATCTGGGTGTCTTAGTCGGTTAAGTGTCTGCCTTCAGCTCAGGTCATGATCTCATGGTCCTGAGATCAAACCCCGCATCGGGCTCCTTGCTCAGTGGGAAGTCTGCTTCTCCCTCTCTCTCTGCTTACCGCTTCCCATGCTTGTGCTCTCTCTCATTGTCAAATAAAGAAATAAAATCTTAAAAGAAGCCTAGAGTCATTTATTCATTTATGGTCACCCCACTGTCAGGATTTGTAAATAGGCACTCTACTTTTCTCAGACCAGTTAGGAAGTAAAGGGAAAAATTGCCTTGTTTAAACTTCTGGAGGAAAATGAGTATTTTCTAAAGAATTAGAGGAAACTTCTAATTCAGAAAATACTGAAGAAACGGAATCAGTTATGTGTCTGGTCCTATATTTGGCACCAAATGCCTTAGGGGATGGAGAACACAGCACACCTTGTCTTCTTTGTTCTCACCAGTATCAATGTAAGATCCCTCAAAGCCTTTTTCAAAATAAATAATCTATAATCTATATATTCTCAAGCATCCCTATATTTTAAGTTAATATACAACTACATACAAATAGGAAGTTATAATCATTCTTCAACTTTTTATTTTATTTATTTTATTAAGTTTTTCTTTTTAATTTCAATTCCAGTATAGTTAACATACAGTGCTGTATTAGTTTCAGGTGTAAAATACAGTGATTCAACAATTCTATACATTACTCAGTGCTCATCATGGTAAGTGTACCCTCAATCCCCTTTATCTATTTCTTCAATCCCTCCCCTCCCACCAGCTACCTCCCCTCTGGTAACCATAAGTGTTAGTTAAAAGTCTATGTCTCTCTCTCTTTTTCCTTTGTTCATTTGTTTTGTTTCTTAAATTCCTCATATGAATGAAATCATATGGCATTTGTCTTTCTCTGACTGGCTTACTTCGCTTAACATTATACTTTCTAGCTCTATCCATGTTGTTGCAAATGGCAAGATTTCATTCTTTTCTATAACTAATATTCAATAGTATATAAACACCACATCTTCTTTATCCATTCATCTATGGATGGACACTCGGGCTATTTCTGTAGTTCAGCTATTGTAAATAATGCTGCATGTATCCTTTCAAATTAGTACTTTTGTATTCTTTGGTAAAGACCCAATAGTGCAAATCCTGAAACCTCGGGTAGTTCTGTTTTTGACTTGTTGAGAACCCTCCAGACTGACTTGCACAGTGGATGCCCTGGTTTGCCTTCCCACCAACAGTGCGCAAGGGCCCTGTTCTCTCCACATTTTCACCAACACTTGTTGTTTCTTGTGCATTCTTTAACTTTTTAAATTTCTTCACACTGTCTTATGAATGTGATAACATTTATTTTTCGGTTAATAAGGTATTTGAATGGCAGTTGTATGTTCCGATGACTAAGTCTAGACAAGATCTGGTGGACTGTGCATACAACCTCATCACTACTCTGAATGCAAGTCTTTCCAGCTTTTCCTTCCATCCGTCCATCCATCCATCCATCCACCCATCAACAGTACTTATTGATCCTCTTATGTACCAGTTACTGAGATGACAAAATCCTTCAAGAAACTGATAGTCTAAATGTGTGGTCTATGGATAACTTCTGTTTGTTTGTTTTTGCTTTTGTTTTTGTTTTATAAAAGTCAGTGTGATCAGTAAAGATTAATCAATTCCAGAAACACTGGAATGTAATTTATTCATTCAGCAACTAGTTCATTCCACAGAGAGAATATATTAGCTATCATGCTTGAAATGGGTGAGGAAATTTAATTAGATAAGAACAAGAATATGTTTTAAAAAATATTAAATAAAATGTCAAGCATATAGGACAATATTGGGTAATTTCATTGGCTCTGTTTCTTCTTCACATGAAAAATACTTTTTTAATATTGGTGTTTGAACAGAGAGGAAAGCTGATTAAAACAATCACATGATTGTGAATAATTTCAGAAGTACTTGGCTGGTGCTTTTTTGGGCACGTTGACGTTCTGTGTGTTCGTACAGCCGGCATGTATTTCACAGTTTGAGTGTGCGGTGTTGCTCTGTAAGTGGTACCTACCCTTGGCTAATGTCACTGATGTGTTGCCGTGTCGAGAGCATGATGGACACCCAGGTATCTGTTGAGGTATGACGTGTACACTCACTGCCCTGTTTGGTGGCTTGTGCAGAAAATTCACAACGTGAACTGGCGGTCCCTTAGGCATGCCTGTGGTGCCAGCTCTGTCCCAGCCTCTGATTGACTTCCACCAGCGGGATGCAATGGCCAGTGAGGCTCACCTGGGTTCGGGTATTATTACTTTAGATAATTACTAAGTAGAGTTCCCAGACTGGCATTTCAGAGACAAAGCAATTATCAAAGAATAATTAAATCACAGCGTGAGCGAGGCAACTTTACATCTCGCTAAGTAGTTTACTTTAGGCATTTTAACTAATTCCAGCTATCTCTGTAGACGCAGGTGTCCAGATCTCATATATTCCTGTCGTGCTCCTGCTCTGGCGCCTGGTGGCTGGCTCTCTTCCTTCACACACACACACACACACACACACACGCATCGGAGCACACTCACACATTGAACTCACCACGTGCATCACCACCAGCAAGCTGACTCAGCCTCTTCTGCTAACTGCTGTTCTTACCAGATTCTGGTCACTCTTCTCTTTTTTTGCTCTGCTGTTCATGCGCCCGGTTCATCCATGAGCTGTGCAATCATTTTCTCAGGGGCTCTTTTTCTTCCGATGATGATCTTGGAGTTTCCTCTTAATCTGAGTAACCCTAGTCACAAAGTGAAAGCTCTCACCCACCGTATCCTCCTTCTATCATCACAACTGCTCTGCGGCCGCCCCAGCCTTCGTTTGACTCGAGTCTGACTGGCCAAGGCCCCAGAGACTGTCTGCTCTGATACCACGTGGCCATTCGGGTTCTCTCATGATAAAGGCAGGAATGACAAATATGTCAAAGGAAAGGAAGATGAGCTCAGGAAGGAGCCTCCTGTGCGATCCTGCTTTTTGACTCAAAAATTCTCCTGGCAAGTTCTTCCCAGCCAAAGATAAACCTCACAATCAAAACTAAGTTTTTGGTCATCCATTTTTCCTGGAAAGGAACAGAGAAACAGCTCAGCATTTGAAACTTTGCAGCGTGTCAGTTGCCAAAGCAAAAGAGAAATGAGACTTTACAACAATTCATTATTAAATATAATACACATAGAAGAAAAATGCCTGATTTTTTTTAATTCTTTTTTTTTTTTTTTTTTGAGAGAGAGAGCAAGTGTGCATGTGTGCACAAGCAGGGACAGTAAGGAAGGGGCAGAGGGAGAGGGAGAGAGAATCTCAAGCAGACTCCCCACTGAACATGGAGCCTGACATGGAGCTCCATCCCAGGACCCTGAGATCATGACCTGAGCTGAAATCAAGAGTCGGATGCTTAACCAACTGAGCCACCCAGGCGCCCCAATTTTTTTTAATGCTTAAGCTAGGCTTTTAATGCATCGATATTAGTTTAGAATAAAACTTTAAAGAGAAACCTGTAGGGACAACATGATTTGGGGGATTTAATAAGATAAGGAAAGAAAAGTCCATAACTCTATCTATCTATATACGTGTACACACACACATTTGTGTATTTCCATTATGTATATTTATATTTATGTATATTTATATAATATGAAGCATAATCAAATACATAATATTTTATAATATATAAATACATAAAATAATAAAATATATAATCAGTATATATAATCCTGGCATAATCAAAAAAGACATTTTAAACAATTCTATATGACTCGATATCTATTTGAGGCAGTCCCATTGAAGCAAGCAAACTCTGACAATCTAGGGGCCAGCTGGATGGAGGGAATTGTCTTTCTGTACTTTCCAGTAGGCATTCTCCCCCGGAACTTTAGACTCCTTCCTGGCTTCACAGAGTCACAACGCAGAGAGCTGGAATAGGTCCAGAGATGAGTTAACAGGCTCTAAGAAGAAGGGCTATAAGTTTACCTTGAAGAATGGAAGATTCAAGGACTCACAAGAGCTGTCTTCAAATTTATGAAGGCTGACACAGGCCTGGGACTAGCCATGTTTTCACAGACCCTAGAGGTTGGTGCCCTGACCAGTGGGAGAAAGATTTTGTCCCAATGAAATGAATTTTCTAATAGTAAGAGCTTCTCAGATGGGACCAGTCTTTCAGGAGGAAATAAATTTCCCTTCATTTCAGATGCTCAGAATAAGCTGGTTCATGCATGACATGGAGGTGCAAGGTGGAGAGTTGAGTATCACGTGTATGTTTGAGAATGTATGTGGGGGTGTGGCCATGTATGGGTTATTCAGAAAATGGGAGTTTAAATGGATGACCTCCTAGGGTTCCTGTGGCCCTAGGTGGCTGTAATAAATTGCCACGGGCAGATTATTTCTCTTAAGTCCTCCTTTTTGACGTATCTAGTACAGCCAATCCAGTGCATCCATGGATTCACTTTATTTTATTTTTTAACAACCAGTGAGTGCATATGGGTGGAAAGAGGCTAGCCTGGGGTTAAATGTGGGTTTATCTTAATCACTGCCATTACTAGTGGTGTGGCCTCTGGCAACTCTAAAACTCCTTTAGGCCATTATATCCTGCGTTTATAAAATACAATCTTAGGATAACCCAGATCTAAAATTCTCTCCTTATCTAAAATGTTATGACTATATAAGCTACTCATAAATGAGCCTAGACATTTTATGCATTTATTAGCTTTGGCCAGTGCAAAAAAACTGGAAAAATATCCACACTTAGTATCATGACGCAACTTCATACCTGAAGGACTGTTGAATGTAGACATGGACCTACAAACAGGAGCTGCTTATTCTCCAAACAGCATCTTCTACTTCCTGGAAGAATCTTAGGTGAGCATTTGAGGAAGAAATAACACGTATGCTTACTTAAAGCAATGATTTTATTACCACCAATGGTGCACATAAGAACTGGACGCTTGTATTTGAATCGTCACATTTGTTTGCCGTGAGATTTCTCCTGGCAGCTTCTGGTCATTACGCATCTGCCTCTCAAGCAGCACCCCCTTTTCTTCCCCTGACTTCACTCCCATCCGAGTTCCAAGGCTTCCTGATTATTAAACTGCAGAGAGTTCAAATTTGCTATCACACAATTGGAACTAATTGTCTGAGACGATTTACATCCATCAGTGCAAGGTTTATGGCTTTTTAGACTGAGTGGAAGATGAATAAATAACAGAGCTTGAGTCATTACTCTGTTTTATTACTTGTGATGTGCTGGGTAATCTGACAATAATTTGGGCACTGTAGCTTTGTCAGACAGTGGGCATCTGTCAAGTTACAAGCTCTGATGGTATTTTGCAATCTGTCCACTCACACCCTTTACAGTCGCTACCCTAAAACCAAGGAATGGAGTTTTTCTTTTCTTTTTTTTTTTTAAGTAAGAAATTCTGTTGGAGAAGCGAGAGTAACTTCCTGTTGGAGAAGCGAGAGTAACTTTCACTCAGTGGATTACCCTTCTGGTCATGTGGGCTTCCTTTCTCAGTCCCTATAATCACTGTCCTGCTCCGCTCACACGCTCCACCCTTTTTCTGCTTACATAATGGACACAGAGGGAAACAATATCACCCTTCCCGTCTCTCTGCTTGGATGAGAACGTGCCCAGCCAACCAACCAACGGTGGCCTCCATTCCCTTTCTTCCGTGTGGATGGGTGGGCTGGCTCACCAGCTCAGGCTTTCACAAGCGCACTTTATTTATTTATTTTTTTAAGATTTTATTTATTTGACAGAGAGAGACACAGCGAGAGAGGGAACACAAGCAGGGGGAGTGGGAGAGGGAGAAGCAGGCTTCCTGCTGAGCAGGGAGGCCGATGCGGGGCTAGATCCCATGACCCTGGGATCACGACCTGAGCAGAAGGCAGTCGCTTAACGACTGAGCCACCCAGGCGCCCCACAAGCGCGCTTTAAAGTACCTTAAAATATCTACAAAAAATGGTATCTTTCACCTGCTTTTAGGGAAGTGTTTTCCTAGTTAAATAGTTTTCACTGTTTGGAAATTTCCCCCTGATTCCGATTTGTTTTTATACTTATTTTTACAAAGTCCTTTCAGCTTTATAATTTTTCTGGCTTTATATTACCCATAGAGCTAGTGGACTGTTGTTTGGTCCATTTATTGAAATTGATCCATAAAGATTTTTGGTCAATTCCTAGCTGCCTCTGGAGAAATTCTTGGACGTGTGTCACCATGTATAGAGGACAAAATCTACACTGAGCTTCACACAGGCTTAGAGGAAAAAAAGGTGAGAACATGGCTAAATTTATCTGAGAGAAGTAACGTACAAGGACATGAGGTTCAGATAAACGTGAGCCTGTGCGGCAGACTGCACTATGATTTTATGCTGCAAGCCATTAATCCTGAGAACATAGGACATCATGGAACTCAGATTTTAGGAAGAATGCAGCAGGCAAAGAGACACAGTGCGGATGTGACATTGAATAAATGTCACATCAATACAAAGTTATTGACTGACTCAGTGCCCGGGTGCATGGAGGGCGGAGGACAGTCTAGTCAGGTCTCAGGGAACGTGCAGTCAGCAGGACAAACGGACTCGGCATAAGGGGACATGGTGCCAAGCGGGGTCACTCAGGGATGCTCAAGGTGCATAGGAGCATCCATTTCTTTCTTTCTTTCTTTTTCTTTCTTTCTTTCTTTCTTTCCTCATATCAATCTCATGAGGATGTCGGGGAAGTATACTTAGGCACACTTCCGAAATTATATATTTTGGTGTGTGCCAAGGGTTTTTTTAAAGGGAGGGACAACATGATGGCTTCTTTCCATGATGATCCATTTGTACATGAGAAGCCACAGGTCCTCAAGGAAGAATGGGTTTTGACATTGCGGTGAGCTATGTGTAACACTGGACATTTTAAAATTTGGAAATATCAACAGGATGATTGCCAATTTTGAAGGTATGCTTATTTCAGTGGCTGACCTAGAGGGGATAGTCATGATGACGATGGCTCTGTGTAGGCATTGGACTGCAGCTCTAAGAGTTACTGCACGCTGGGGTTTGCAAGGAGACAGTGAAAACAGTATAAGAAAAGATTGATTCTGCCCATGGTTTTCACAAATATATGGAGAAACAAAACAAAAATTCAGGAAGATCAGGAGGTTCCCCTTTATTCTCTGAGTTGGCCTCCTTAAAGTCAGTAACCACTGAAATGGAAAATACACATATTTTTGGACTCTGCAGTGCCATTCTGGGAAACTCTCTCACAGACTCTGTGCAGCAGGGTGTGAGGATGTGTGTGCAAGGATGCTTGTTGAAGTACTGTCTGTCAGGAGGGAAAGGGTTGAACAGACGCGTGTTCATCCTTATTAACTTCATACTATGAAATTGTGTGTGGGAATTGAAAGTGGATCCTCTCTGTATCTACGGACCTTATGGCATAGTCGTATAAACTGAGAAGGCAAATTATGGAATGTTGTGTATACTATGGCACTGTTTTTGTAAAAATAAAGGAAAGACAAATCCACATGTTCATGTATATATGAATGTACCTGTTTGAAGGAATAGAATTGTCTGACTCTTGAAATGTACTCAGTAGGATACAACACCAGCTTCTTTAGGGGAATGGGATCGAAGGTTTTGACACACAATTTTTAATGTTTTCTTTAATACAGTTGTATGTAACAGAATATCTGAACAGAAGTGGCTTAGCCCTAAAAAATTAAGAACTCCAAAGATACCTTGAGGCAGGGGTGTTGTGGAGCTAATTAGCCCACTGCTTACAGATTTCAGCCATGACTCACGTCTTCCTAATGTTCTCTCTGTCGTTCTCAGCATGCCTTTCACCCTCACCTTGTTCTGCCACGGTTCTCATGACTGCAAAGTGACCACACTCTCCAGACACTCCATCCTATGAAACCCTTTCCAAAGGCAGAAAGGTTCTGCTCTCTCGCTCTTTCTCTCCCTCAAAGAATTAACAAAAGCCAAACCCCTCTCACTAGTATTCCTTCCAGCTTCCAGCTTTTAGGCTTTCTTGCCCAACGAAGGCTTAGAAAATGTGGACGGCCCCCCTTTCAGGGTCTATCGTGGGAAGTCGAATCTGCCAGCAAGAGCTGGGCGTGTGCCAGGGGAGGTGGCCCCCAGAAACGTCTTCCATAGCCCACTACTTTGTACTTAAAACAAAGTGCTTTGCAAACTACAAAAATATAGAACACATGATAAAAATTAAAAAGTCAAACCATAAGACTGTGATATGCATTTTTGTTTTGCACTTAAGAAACTTCCCAGAATGTTCCATGGGCATTCACAGGGCAGGACAGAACAGACGGTTGTCTTCTATTATCTCTCAAAAACCTGCTCTGTTTCGGGATGAGCAGGCTGGCTGAGCTACACGCCGACACTGTCCTGCAGATCCAAGGCTGACCTTCAGAAACAGGAACAACTTCGAGGCAGCAGCTTTTCTGTTTAGTGAGTCTCCGCTGAGGTTCATTGTCTTACGTGCACAGGCGGGGCAGCAAACCTTGGTGCAGGACTCCGTCTCCCCCAAAACCATAAGAGAAGCGTGCTTGCTGCCCAGGATCTGCGGCGGCGTGAAGCGGGGATGGCTAGGGCCGGTGGACGAGGGCGTGTCTCCAGCTGCCAGGAGCCCGCACAGTCCTCCTGGAAGACAGTCCACTAGAACCACGCTATTCGTGCTAATGATATATTCTATTTCCCCTTGGCATTGTGAGGTGATGTTTGCTCCTTTACTGAAGGAAAAAAAAAAGAAAAAGTAGTGACAAAGAGAAGTTTTATTTGCAAGACCATAGATCTTATTTGGTGCCCGTTTTGTAGCATAGGGAAAAGTTCAGAAGCCGTTTGTAAAAGGCCACCCAAACTGGGGAATGCTTCTCTCTGTCTAACCACACCACTTTGATATTCCACCAGCCAACCCACTAGTATAAAGCCCAGAAAGTGCTTCTGTTCTCTCTCCCGGGTCTGTACGTCTGTCTTTATGGCAGGACCATACTGTTTAATTACTGTAGCTCTCATATATGTTGAAATCAGGACATGTGATGCCTACAGGGTTAGTTTTCTTTCTAAAGATGACGTTGGCTATTCAGGTTTTCTTTCTTTCTTTCTTTCTTTCTTTTTTTGTAGTTCTATGTGAATTTTAGAATTGCTTTTTCTATTTCTGTAAAAAAATGCCTTTGGGGTGTTGATGGGAGTTGCGTTAAATTCTTAGATTGCTTTGGGTATGTGGATATTTTTATAATATTTAATGTGTGGAGTTTTAGGGGTTTTTTTGGTATATCAATTATACCTCAACAAAGCTGTTAAAAACATTTTTAGAAGTCTTGCCCAAACCTTGCAGATTCTCACCGGGTTGCCAGTGGGGCTTGAGCATCAGAGTGCCATCCCTTCCTTGACATGTCAGCATTAATTTGATTATTATCACCTTTTTTTTTTTCTTTTTGTAAGAGGACATACTCTCTTAGAAAGGCTACATTCAATATTATGGAGTTGAAATTTTTCCCAAATACTGATATTTTGTCTTGGAGTCTCCCCTCTAGCAGACTGTCCGCTTGCCAAATTCAGCCTGGAGCCTGCTTCTGCCTGACCCTTGAGCTAAACGTGACTATCATAATTTTTAAAGGTTGTTTAGAAAGATGCAAAGAAAGGTATGTGAAAGAGACCTTAAGTGGCCTGCAAAACCCAGAATATTTACTAGCTGGCCCTTTAGAAGAAACATTTTCTGACTCATGGTTTAAGGTGTTAATTTCTACTTGTGTTTGTGATTCATTTCTTTTTAATGATTTTATTTTATATCTGATTTTTTTTAAGTTTTAGTCTAATTGGCATGCAATGTTATGTTAATTTCAGGTGTACAATATAATGATTCGGCAATTCAGTGCATGACTCAGTGCTCATCTTGGTGAGTGTTCTCTCAATCCCCTTCACCTATTTCCCCCATCCTCTCACCCACCTCCCCTCTGGTGACATCACTGTGCTCTCTGTAGTTTAGAGTCTGGGCTGTTTTTGTTGTTGTTGCTTGTCTCTTTTTTTCTTTGTTCATTTTTTTGTTTCTTAAATTTCACATAAGAGTGAAATCATATGGTATTTGTCTTTCTCTGACTGACTTATTTCACTTAGCGTTATACTTTCTAGATCCATCTATGTTGTTGCCGATGGCAAGATTTCATTCTTTTTTTTTAGGATGAGTAATATTCAAGAGTAGTTATGTATCACATCTTCTTTACCCATTCATCTAAGGATGGACTCTTGGCCTGCTTCCATATCTTGGCTATTGTAAATAATGCTGCAATAAATGTAGGAGTGCATATATCTTTTCAAATTAGTGTTTTTGTATTCTTGGGTAAATACCCAATAGAGGAATTCTTAGATCATATGGCAATTCTATTTTTTTTTTTATATCTTTGACAGACTTGTATTTAAACAAAAAGGGATACGCCTGTGTGTATACATACCTCTACACACAGACAGGTGCTTGTTAATCTAACAGTTGAAACCTGTCAGTATATAATCAGAACTTTTCCCATCCACTTACACAGGTTGTCAAACTCCTCCCTTGGGCAAAGCCTACAACTTTCTCAGTATTAAAACATCCCATCATGATGTGTATTAATCTCCAGCTCATCTCTTTCCATCCTCCGAGCTCATGACTAACTTTGGGTCAGGGGTCCGTACGGGAAGGACCACAAGGTCCTCTTACACTTCTCCCGTCTCAGCCAAAAGCAAGAAGAACTCCTTTATATATGTGATCTTCTTTCCTTCCTCTTCTGATTCCAGCCCTCAAGAGCTGGAGGCTCAGAGGATGGAAGAGAAGAGAGGACACAGTTGTCCCTCGTGGCCAGCTACTATGTCCTGGTGAATGTCCTGATGGCCCACCACACACCATCTCTGCAGAAACCAGTCATGGTCCTTGGGCTGCTTCTCACTGTTGTGGCCACAGCTGACCTCTGTGGAAGTGGTGCTTTGCATAAATGGTGCATGTGGGTTTGGGGGAATGTGTTCAGTTTACCTAACTCTTTTGTTACCAAGGACCCCTTCAAAAGGGATCCATACTCCTTTGACTCCTGCCAGTAGCCTAGGCACCCATATCCCCTTGAGGAAGCCCTACACTTCTCCCGTGCCTTTTCCCCCATGATGTACTGTATGGAGCCATGGGGCTCCCCAAGTTTTTCCATGTTCTCCAAGATCCAAGGACAGCAGGAATGCAGATTCCCCCATTCTTAGTGTGCACACTAACCATGGCTTCTACTCACTCTACCACTGGGTTGGCTCTCTTCATCATGGATCAGGCTTTCAGAAATGCTCGAGCAGAAGCAAGGTGCTGGTTTCTGAGATCACATGTGCCCCTGCACACCATGAGAGACATTCAAGTTTTCCCGACGATTCTGCAGCCACACACTCCTTCGGAGCACGTAGCAGGCTTGTCATGCACATGCCTACAGCTCAGGCGGCTCACAGTTTGGGAAAAGTGCTGTCGTCCTTCCTGCAAGTGCCCTGGGTCCCAGCAAGGGACCCACAGTAGCCACTCCCACCCAGCTAGGGAAGAGGGGTCTGTTTCTTTACCTCCGTACCTCTCTCTGACATTATAAAGTGAGGTCCTCTCTTCATGATGTTGTTGTTTGTTTGACTTTTTGTTCATATAATTTTTATATGGTTAGGTTTGTCATTAATTGTTGTGCTTTTTTTTTTTTTTTTGGTCTTCTTTAGAAAGACTTTCCCTACTCTAAGATTATGTACAGATTTAAATCCATCTTTTTCTGAAGTGCTTTTAAAGTTTTACATTTTACAGTTAAAACCATTGGTCTAGCTACCTCTTGTTTTGAGGCCAGCAGTGAGACAGTGATTTTTCCTGAAGGATTCTCCAGAATTTAATTAATAATAAATATGTATTATTAAATAATACCTATGAAACAATATGTATTTTCACCTTTCCATTGAAATATCTACTAAATCCTACTGTATATGTGAAATCCTGTCTTAACTTTCTGTCTTCAGAACAGAAACATGAACAGAACAGAACAGAACACCGTTCATTACTGTGTTTTCCTGTTTATATGCTAGTACCAAATGATTATTTAAAGAATGTCTTTATAATATATTTTGAAGTCTGTGAGAGCTTATCTCTGACCCCAACGCCCACCATAAACACAAAGTACACTACTCTTGACTTTTTTTTTATTATGAATACTCTTGGGTCTTTCTGATATTTTTCTGAGATCTGCTATAAATAGATAAAGATTTAGGATTTTTAACAGACTCAGTTGTAAGTTCTTGAGTTTTTTGTCTAACAGGTAAGAAACTTTTTGTCTTATCATAACGTTGTTTCCACATTACCAAGGAGTGTCTAGTAGAGGCACTTAATAAATATTTTTATGGAAAGCCAAGAAGTAATTCTCCCCAAGATCTCACATTCAGAGGCATACCTAAATCTAAATCTGAGCTCTTTTGGTCTGTTGTAAAGATTAAAGGAGGTCATTTACCCGAGAGAACGTTACGCAGAATCTGGCACATAGTAGGAACTTGATACTTGGACAGTTTTTCTTAATATCCTCTCACTTAATAAATAATAAGAAGGTGAGGAGGTTTCCTTTTCTTTCCTTTCCCTCATTTCTTAAAACTAGGGAAACAAATCACCTTTAACAGAATTTGTAGCAAATTAGAAATACCCAGCCAATTTGCTCAGATACTTTTTCAGTAGGCTAATTCATCATAAACCAACAAATTGAGGGCAAAATGAGTTAAATTCATGAGGTAAGTCATGAAGGCTTGGGTTTTACTGAAGTCCACATTGTCTCTGAGTAATGGAATTGCTATCTATTGACTGGATAAATGATTACATGTCTCTACATCTAATTACTGAGGAAATTAGGGAGCTCTGCTTAGGCCATACATACATTTTCTATAATACAAATTCCAAGCTTACATTTGAGGGATGATCTCTACCATTTCTCTACTGCTTTAGATACAAGGCACTGTCATTTTTGACTAAGGATTAATTGAGAATGCATTAAAGTGATTTCTATTGTAAAGAAAAAATTCTCTCCTTTATGTTGGGGGAATGACTCATCCCATGGAGAACTGCCTCTTAGATTAAGAGCTACTTCTATTCACACCTTCTTACGATATTCAAGTCAACCTTCTAGAGTAAGAGATTGTATTCCTTTTCTTTTTGGACCGAGAGGAAATGTTTCCTTCCTTCTCTTCAAGAGGGACTCAGTCTTCTGGTTATGAATTGCATGTTTTGCTGCCAACAACACTTTCATTGTTTAAATATTCATAAAAGATCCTGGGCTTGTGTTCCAGCGATTCACATCAGGGAAAAAGGAAAGCTGTTATTTTGAGCATAGGGTAAACCTTGGCTCAAATAAAGCTTTGGCACTGCTCTTAACTTTGAGATTTGCCCCCGATACTAGGAGATGTCTTTCCCTGGTCAGCACGCTGAATGGCAAAGCTGGGCTTCGGGTGAAATGTCCAACTGCGGTCCTTGATGCAAACGGCAGCGTGAAAAGTCCATATTTAAATGAGGCCAAGAATTGAAAACCCTGCGTTCCCCGCCCGCCCCACCATGAGCAGGTGGACCCATTTTGCAGACAGGTCTGAAAGCACCGAGACGCTGCCTCCCAGGAGGCCGCGCGGGTCCTGCCATCTGAAGACAAACAGGACTCTGGCCCTCCGTGCTTTTCCCTCCAGCCGGCCCCAGTGTGGAACACTGAGAGCTGCAATGTATGGAATGTGGTGTCCAAGTGCTTTAAGATGCTCTGGGCGTGTGTGTTCATACTGACCTGCACACACGTGTGTATGTGATACGTACACAGCAGCGATGTCACAGCCTAGGGCCTGCTCTCCAATTCCACTTGGGGTTCTGTGACTTTTCTGGGAGGATTTTGGAATTGGCTCCTTCCAGAAATACATACGTATGCTTCATTGCTGCAGTTACGGGAAGCGCCTGAAGCCTGACTGAAATGTCGCTTTATCTACCCCCTCCTTTCATTGTTAAAGGTATCAGAGGAAAGAAACACTTTATCGAAAGCCTACCTGTATCCCCTGATAATGAGCCGATTCCCTCATCTCCCTTGGCACATAACAGGTGCTTTTTGTGCATTTTCAATAATTAAAAAACATTAGAAGGAAAAATTAGGGCAATTGTATATTGAGCATCTAACATGGTGGGTTTTGTACTTTAATGCACGTGAATAAAGGTGCATCGTCCTGGTACCACCAGGCGGATTTTGAAAATCATTAAAGCTCGTGGTGACACATGCCCTTCAATGGTTTAAAAACCGCACGCTCTTGAGTTTTCAACCCGTGACAAAATTTGGCTTTCACAGCCTGCACCCTGCAGAACCCTTGTGGGCGTGTATTTGCAGAGGGTGCACGCTTCCAGCAGCATCCATACCAGTGGTGAGCAGACAGGCAGAGAAGAGGGACATTGAGCAAAAGCCAGGCCTTTCTGGGGCAAAGACAAGACAGCTCTCATCTTGAACAGAGAGAGGCTGGAGCAGCTGCCCTGGGGACAAACCTTCTCCTCTCTGGATTCCCAGAGACACACATTTCATTATGAGTCCTGCACATGCCCTGCCCAGCCTAAGCTCTCCTCCACCGACTCGCATTAAAACTACCTGGAGAGGTTTTTCTTGCAGGGATTGTGTTTCCCATTGTACGTTTGGTGTGAAGATGACAGAGGAGAAGTGTGAGTGCCTACAATAAATACTACATGAACCCAGAGATGCAGGGGGCCCCTGGGAGCTAGCAAATGAAATGCCCATCAGTCCCTGACACTGGACGCTCCTGCCATTGGCAGCTTCATGCCTCATTATGCTTGGATCAGATATAGGGGGCTGGCCCCAGGCAAGCTCTGTGGTTAACAGAGAGGAGCGTGCTGGGGAGAGACGCCTGTCTTCTGGCCACGTGAAATGCAAAGATGAGGTGCAGGAGAATGGAGTGGCTTCATCAAGAATAGGGAAAATGGGGCGTCTGCGACCCGCTAGCCTGAAATCCATCCTAAGACCTCCTTCGGCTTCCAGGGTGTGGTCGTTCATTTCATACTGTGTACTTTCTGTGTGCTTTCATTGCATTATTTGTGTCAGGCTCATAGAATAAAACAGTAAGCGTGTTCTTCTCCTAAGGAAGAAACATGAAAAGCTGCATGAACTACTGCTGCTGTGGGTAAACTCTGAAGCTGGCCTGCTCTGGGGTGGGCAGTCACACTCGCCCCAGCCAGTGCTGAAGGGTCCGTGTGGACACTGCTGAGGCAGACTGTGAGCTCGGGGAGCACCCTCAGTGTCCAAAGTGAACAGACATTGGAACTACAGCTGTGTAAATAGGAGTCTAAACTTATTGAGGAAAACGCTAGTGTATGTTATCTGGGAAACACATCAAGTACTTCTAAACTAAAATAAATACTAATAGTCTTTATTTGAATTCACTTCCCCTGAGGAAAGAAGAGAAAAATGTTTCCAGGCGTAAAAGTAACTATGGTTAAAGATTCTCGTTTTTCACAGTGAAAGAGCATTCTACAAGGTCACTCCTAGCATTTGGTGACATTTACGGGGGTCCCTTAAATTAATTAGCCTAAAAAAGGATATTTGTTTAGCTTTTTAGCTTGTTAGGTAGCTAGCAAGGACCCCCACTCCCTCCCACAGTAAACATTACATGAAATATTTATTCACATCTGTGTAACAAGGCTAGGCTATGCTTGAGGCAAAATCAAAGTCTTGTTGCAAAATGAGACATTGAGGATGTGCACGTTGCTCAGTAGTAAAAAGTAGTACTGAGTATTTGTCCATTCCCCTTCCCTAAATTCAGACAGGGTATCTTGGGGATTTCAACAACCGATTTCTAAAAAGTACATCTAGTAGTGACCGGGAAGGGGGCATTGCTTGGTTTGGTGTAAACTTGGAAGCGCTGTCCCGAGCACACACCACGTGGTTACTGCACACGGGGAGGGGGAGGAGGTGCAGGAAAATGGAACAGCTTCATCAAAAATATGGGAAAATGGGGCATCTGTGACCCACTAGCCTGAAATCCATCCTTTCATGCCCAGTTTGTAATTCTTTCAACAAAATAGTTGCCCAGTTTGTCTTTTGTGCCCAGTTTGTAATTCTTTCAACAAAATAGTAATTTGTTTTATTGATGCTGATCTCTGAGTGACACATTTCTGGATTTCCCAAGAAGCTGCTTCTTTGGTTGTTCTTTAATTTAAAGTGCTCCTTGCCGTAATGTATACACAGCCAAGCTCCATCCTGTCTGTGAGGCACACAGGAAATGAATCACTTGGACCAGATAACCCCGTGAAAGTTTTTCGGAGACTCCAAACTTGGCAACAAGCATGGAAGCTGACATTTGAGTGTTCGGAGAGGGGCATGGGTAGGTCTATGAAGGATTTGATGAATTCTAAGGAACGGGAGTGCCAGCCGTCATGTTGGTTGGATTTTGTCACAAAATAAACAGATGCCATTCGCAATTATCCTTCACTCTACAACGTTTCAAATTCCTTTTAAATCAATGAAGCTATATTACCACCACTATGCAGACGGAAACCTTTAGAAATTCATTATTTCAGTAAATGGTTCTATTGAAATATATATATATATATATTTTAATATCGTAGAATTTTTTCAAAAAGGAAACCAAGAAAAGCATGGCCATCCATTGTACGCGTACACACACACACACACACACAAACCTTCTCAGTCTGACCCTCTGGCAGATGCTTACTTGAATTCTCCAAATGTGTTGTCCACTGTCCCACCATGGACCTGCTCACTGTCACACCTGCCATCCCTTTAGAGTTAAAGAGACTTGAGCTACCACCTATTCCCACTCATTGCTCCATGTAAGGGAACTGAGAGTCTCAGGAACAGGGCAAGGGAGGGAGCCAGCCCCAAACCACAAGATTGCTAAATCACCATGTGGCTAAATAGGAAAAACCATCCAAATCCCAATAGCTGGAGGCAAAGACATGATACAATCCTCTCAAGGGGCAGAGAGATCCAATAAGAGAATGTTTGAGGCAAACTGAAGGTGTTTTCTGCAGTGTTCCCTGAGCCAGAGTTCACATAGCTTTGGCTGCCTGGTGCTGCTCCTGGGTGGTGGCAGGAAAGTCCAGTGCACATGATGGACAGGAGGTGACCCAGTCAAGCTGCCGGGTGGGAGAGCTCCAGCAGGGTGAGGAGCAAAATTAAGAAGTAGTCCAGAAACAAGCATCGTATCACCTGCAGTGATTTATTTCCAGGCAGGATCCAGAAGCAACCCACATGACTCTGGATTCACGGGAGAGTTGATGAGCCCCAGGGATCCACAGTCACCCCTTGGCCCGTCCTTGAGGACGGATTTTCTGTGACTGTGAGTTGGGCCATTCTGTAACTGAGGTCAGCATCTCCTTTTGGCATGAGGTCTTGTGTGCCAGCTCCACGGCTTGTTTTGTTGAAATGGAGAGCAGTGCTGTCCCTTAGAAATGTAATGCAAGCAACATGTGTAATTTTCAATTTCCTAGTAGACACATTAAAGAGTTAAACAAATGGATGATTTGCTTTCATTAGAAGCTTTCCAGCATCCAGTATAGTGAAAGTACTATTTCAACAGATTCCAGTTGCCACATTTCAAGTGCTCATTAACCACGCGTGGCTACTGGGGCCATGTTATAGAGCACAGAACAATGTCACCTGTTTAATGTGTCTTTTTAATTAGGACTACTGTTTGTACTTGAAAGTTTTCACTCTGAAGGGAAATTTTTATGTCACCATAAAAAGCATACATTTGAGGTGATACATAGGTTTTTCTACTATGTATCATTCCATAACTACTAAAATTAAACAGGATGTTCATACACTACTTAAAATTTAAATTGAATTAAATTAAATTCATATGCCACTTAAAACTCCTTATGGGACACCATTAATACATAAACTAAACATGGAGAAAAATTTGACATAAGCAATCAAAATGTTACCTAGGGAGCTCCACTGTCTCTCACAAAGCTGTTTAGTATTGTTCCGTTTTCCCCCTGAAATTCCTTATAAAGTGTGTGAATAGCTATGATCTCTACCATATACTCTGGAAACTAGAAGTGAAAATTTTACTTTTACATGAACATTAGACATATCAGAAATCTAATTTGGAATTTTTGATAAGGTCAGGGTAAATTCATTTTCATAAAAAAATGATAGGATGAATATAATAAAATATATTTCAGCCACATAATACATTACATGTATTTTTTTCTTGGCTTTTCTTCAAAAAGGGCTAAATGACTTGTATCACAACAGCAACAAATTGACACAATATCTCCATTAGCTGTTAAATAGTAGCAACAAACTTTAAATGTAATTCTTGTTCATTCTGAAATATCAGAAGCATGGATTCTGTTATTAATACTAGATCCATGCCTTATTTCTCTTCAGCAAAAGAAATTTGTCTGCTTTGCTCTGTCTTTTTTTTTTTTAAAGATTTTATTTATTTATTTGACAGAAGAGACACAGCGAGAGAGGGAACAC
Organism: Phoca vitulina; assembly: GCF_004348235.1. Taxonomy (NCBI): domain Eukaryota; kingdom Metazoa; phylum Chordata; class Mammalia; order Carnivora; family Phocidae; genus Phoca; species Phoca vitulina. The sequence goes on along the minus strand of NW_022589745.1, from coordinate 3,462,397 downwards.
AAGCAGGGGGAGTGGGAGAGGGAGAAGCAGGCTTCCCGCTGAGCAGGGAGCCCGATGCGGGGCTCGATCCCAGAACCCCAGGATCATGACCTGAGCCGAAGGCAGACTCTTAATGACTGAGCCACCCAGGTGCCCCTGCTTTGCTCTGTCTTATGATTTGTATTTATCTCATAAAATATATTACCACTTGACTCAATGTCATTGTCAAATCCTATCAGTTCAAAAGAACCAATTCATTTTGGCTTTTACCAAAAACTACAAACCACAATGCACCGGAAGCCAACAAAACTGGCCCTCTGTGCTTCTCTGTGTAGGTAGCCTCAAAGACTATCTCATGCTTTGGAGGATCCCTAGCAGCAGAAATCCAAATGATCCAGGTTCACCTCCACTTTTCCTCATATTTCTCACAGGAAGCATTAATCCCAGATGTCCCAGGACAGGAAAGGGAGAGGAGAAATGCCAGATGAACAAACAAGTGAGTGACCAGCCATGCTGTGTCCATCCACCCGCAAACCCAGCTTCACATCAGAACGGGATCTTAGCCCACTGGTTCTGTGCAGGCAGTTTTCAGCTGCCGGTTGTATATGCCTCTCAGCATGGCTCTTCAGTGCAGATTTAGCCTCTATCTATATGAGGGATTCTCAGCTTTGGTGCCACTGACATTTGGGCTGGATACTTCTGTGTGGTGGGGGCTGTTCTAGGCATTGCAGGATGTTTAGCAGGATCCCTTGCCTCCACTGACTAGGTGTCAGCCTCACCCACACCCAGCGGTGACAACCAAAATGTCTCTAATACTGCATGTCCCCCCAAGGGACAAGATGGGCAAGATGGCCCCTGACTGAGACACAGTGTCTAATGTTTTACCTCTCACATAATACCCTCGATACTTTTTCCTGGGTGCTGGTGTAGACTCTCCTTTCAGCTTTGATCTTCACTTTTACTTAGGATTATATCTGCTCTTTTCCAATAGATTTAAATGCACAATCCCTCCCAGCATGCCCTCCTCTAGGCTCTTATCCCCGTGACAGACACCCTGGGGACAGGGAGAGAGGGTGGAGTACTGGTACAGAGTAGTGCAAACACTGCAAAGAGGCAGAGTGGCGGGAACCGAAGCCAAAGTGCAAATGTGCAGGAATGACGTGCTCTAAACAGGCTGCTGGACAGTCTTTCAGGCAGGATCTTTAGTGTTATCCCCGAATTTTATTTTGTTTCATTTCATTTCGTTTCATTTCATTTCGTTTCATTTCATTTCATTTTGTTTTAAGGAAAGAGGAAGAGCATGTGAACGAGCGGGGGTGGGGAGGGGTAGAGGAAGAGGAAGAGAGAGAATCTCAGATAGACTCCACGCCCACCGTGTGGGGCTCGATCTCACGACCCTGAGATCACGATCTGAGCCAAAATCCAGAATTGGATGTTTCACTGACTAAGCCACCCAGGCACCCCATCAAATTTTAGATCAATCTTCACAAAATGTCCTCTCCTGACTTGCCAAAGGCACATTTACCTTATTAAAAAATAAATTAATAAAATAAAATAAACAACAATAAAACACTTTAATGACTTATACACATTACCTAGTTTTATATTTATGCATGCATAGTAATAATTACCTAAACTTATTTGTAACCTCTGGAAGATGCTATGGAATCAACTTATTGTTTATAACTAATAATTTGAAAAAATAGAGCAAATGAATAAATAAATAGAGCAAGCATTTATGCTGCCTTTTTTTTTTTTAAGATTTTATTTATTTATTTGAGAGAGAGAATGAGAGACAGAGAGCATGAGAGGGAGGAGGGTCAGAGGGAGAAGCAGACTCCCTGCCGAGCAGGGAGCCCGATGCGGGACTCGATCCTGGGACTCCAGGATCATGACCTGAGCCGAAGGCAGTCGCTTAACCAACTGAGCCACCCAGGCGCCCTATGCTGCTTTTTGATATAAACAGTAGCTCAGGGTAAACAAATAGTTGATGAGGACAAATGTGTCTTTATGGAAAAATTGCAACTAATAAACACACACGTAGAAGTAAAATATCACCACTTTGTAAATCTAATAAATTAGTGGGCTATGTAATTCTTGTTGAATGGCTGGTGAGATTTTAAAAAGAGAGAGAGAGAAGGCATTTCATATTCTCTGATTTTAAAAATATATATTTTTTAATTTATTTCCAATCTTTTATTGCTGCTTATAGAAATAAAATTACTTCCAGTATTTGGCATTATATCCTGGATCCATACTCAATTCATTTGTTAATTCTGTCAACTGACTCTAGATTCATTTGAATTTTGTAAATAAACAACTAGGACGTCACTAAATAATGATTTTACTTATTCTCTAATGAAAGGTATTAATGCAGATATGCATAAAGCAAGAATAACACACACAAAAACCACATCTGGGCCCATCAGACAGAGTCAAAAATAATGAGCAAATCTTACAAGTAACCATGCAGGAGAAACATTCCATCTATGGGAGCTTGGATGAGCAGCCAATTCATTCTAACAATTGATGTGGGCTAGAAGATCATGGGGAACGTGTCTCTGAGAGTGGCCAGCACCCTAACATCACGTCCAGGAAGTGGTGATATGGAGATGTGTAAATCAGTAATGAAAAATCCACATGTTTGAAATACTTTGTCTTCTCTGTTTATGCAAATGTTAGCATATGACCTCAGAGCCAGAAAAGTGTCTTAGAAATAAGCAGACTAGAACATTGCCTCTGGAAATGATTCATATTATTCCTATTAGAATCCGCCTCCCAAATTTTCTCCATGACCCACCACAGAGACCTGGGGATATATTATAATAAACGTGTTTCCAAGACTTTAGGTCCTGACCCCCTTTTTTTTAGGTGAAAATGGTGCCTAAAAGTGGCAACTGAAAGGTCATAAGTTACTGAGTAAACACATTTATTATGTATTCCAAACAGGTTTTGGTTTTAGAAAACACACAGGAGGGCATTGGTAGAGATAAGAGTAAATATATCATATTTTATGTATTGATTAGCACATTGCCTAATCAATAATCATCACAAGTCAGCATATGTGATACACATCTCAAATAGTATTGTAAATGACCTATAATGCTGATATCTCTTATTAAATGTATCATTATTTGTATATCTTTTTTACACTTTCACATATTCATATTATATTTATATAATATATTATTTGTATGATATATTTATATAATATATTATAATCTATACTGATTTTCTCTGTTTTGGGATATGTTTGCTGGTATTGCAAGGTTTGGCACAATCATTGGTGGAGTACATGTTCTTCTTTCTATTTCTTCTTGTTCGTATCAAATCACTTTCTTGTTATCGTTGTTTCATCAAGTAGCATGTAGTCTTTGTTAAATTTCTCATTCTTATAAAAATACACTTATGGAGGTCCTAGAGTTAAATTTTTTTAAAAAAACTTATTTTTAAATATATTTAGGATCTTAAACCGACATGTTCATTAAGAAAGCTTTCCTTCATTCATTTACTCATTAATAATGTTAAGTCACTAAAATCAATATTAAGCTTTTCCTGAAAATTAATACCACCAGCTAATTTAGATGCTTTGAGAATGCTTTCTGTCCTCTGCCTGGAAAGTGAGTTATGTGATGGGGAAAAGGATCACGGGGATGCTCTTTCTGTTGGGAGGCCCCATCAAACGACATTCTGGGAGCATGTGGGGAGGACGCAGTCATTGTAGGAGAATTCTGGATGGGACTGGCCCTCACTGCATGTTCTTGGGGACGGACGCCACTTCGCATGCTCAAGCTCTAGTTTCCAAAACTGTATCAGGACCCCTGTGGAGGTGAGATATTTCCAAGCCCGATTTCATGCCTAAAAGTTTCTTGCTCCACAGGTAGTCGTGTGCCTTGAAAACACAAAAGCATCGGATGCCATTTCACCTTAGACCTTTTCTGACTCCTCTTGGAAGCCTGAAGTCCAACAGTGATGAAGGGACAGCAGCGTACACTGAAGAGGACCTTCCTAATCACTTGACACTACAAAGAAAACCCAGCTAGTTTAAATTTTCACAGGGGGCTCCTGATCCTGTGACATTCGAACATACAAACCAGGTTGTACTGGAGAATATTTAACCTTACCTTTCCTAAGAACACAGTGTAGAACCAGCCTCACATGTGACCTGGAGACAAATCTGCCCCTGGAAGGATCCGTCAATACTTTACATAGTGATCTGGGGACCACTCAAGTTTACAGGGAGGAAGGAACCTGTGAATTACGTGGCCTTACTCTGAATTTACCAATACTTCCATCACTCTTTTATGTCTGTAATGTTGTTAAAGTTTTATTTTATTTTCATCTTAAAACGTATCATTTGTTTTATTTTTAACAAAAAGACTGTTAAGGCATAACCTAGTTCACCCCCTTCCACATCAGAGTGCTGAGAGTTAATTTTCCTTTAATTTTATTACGGTGCTCCCAAAATCTTTACCCAGGGACTTTGTTTCCTCGTCGGAAGAGAACCAGGAGTTATGGGAGAGTTGTGCTCTGGAATCGCAGCCGTCAGTAACCTGTGGGCCCCAGAAAAGAAATTCTCCCTTCCTAGCACGATGGCACGTGCGTACCTTTATCACCTGTGCACCACCGGCCGTACCTGTCAATAGGTGTGGCTGAAACTCTCCTTTGTTGCTGGTGGGGTGAGCAAATCACCGCTTCTGGGAAGGAGAAAAAACTCCCTGACTGGCTTCTGTAGAGCTTCTGGAAAGCAGCTTATCTTCCCACTCACCTCCTGCAGCTGAGAGGCAGGCACACGAGCACCGTCCCGTATGCTGTTTGCAACCGTGGTGCGTGGGGACAGCAGGTGTCAACGGGAGCCTCTTGACTCCAGGGTCAGGATGCAGCTGCTCTGGCCCTCTCCGGGAGCACAGGCCCAGGCTCTGCTGCATGGATCCTGACACCTCTTTTATGTCTGATTTGGAATCAGCGGAAGTTAAAATAAAGCCATCAATTCTTGTAGATACGGAAAACTTTGCTCCAGGGCTCTGAACTCCCTCTGAATGCCAACTAATATTCTCCCGTACTTATGAAACTTTGCTTCCTGCAGACACAATGTTTTGAAAATTGCAGGCATCCGAAGAAACGCATGCTTTGAAAGCATATGGATCAAATGTCCTTCACCTTTCCATCATTCCCACGGAGCACGCCCATAGGAATGATGTGATAAATGTACAAGCGTATGTTATGAAAAAGAGTTTACAAGGCTCTTGTAGTGAGAACTGCCTAGATGCTCCTCAATGGTGAAGCATGTCCCCACAGATCCCTCAGATAACACGTCCCCACTGCAAGAGGAGGGGCACATTGCAAGTTAAGACCTGAAGAAGCATCACCAGCAGGCTCGGCTCATGCTTTATCATCACGGCCATCATTATGATTCTTATCACCCTTCGTAGACATCGAGAGAACATCACAACTGGAGTGTTTACACATGTAAAAATAAAGTTAGGCTCTTTTTTTTTCTTTTATGTTGTGTAAGACTTAGAAATGATAAATACTTAGGCTAGAAAAAAAAAAAATCAGAGGTCTTGTCAATTTAATCATGGATGCCAGAAGGACTTTCACCTCTGCTGTTTCACTGTTTGGAAGAGCAGAACTAAATAAGAGGTGACCAAAGGCATGCCTGCCTTCCTGCCATTCTGTCTGTGCCACCGGCTTCCCCAGCAGGTGCGATGCCCTCATGAAAATAGTTTTTATAATTTTTATTAAACATATTTACATATTTGCCAACGCATTTTCAATGTCTGAGAAAATAAAAACATTTCCATCAACCATTCTGTAATGGTGCTGCTACCCATGCCTTGGGTACTTTTCTTTCTTTTTTTTTAGATTTTATTTATTTGAGAGAGAGAGAGAGAGAGAGCACAAGCGGGTGGAGGGGGGGAGGCAGGCCAAGGGAGAAGCAGGCTTCCCGCTGAGCAGGGAGCCCGACGCGGGGCTCGATCCCAGGACCCTGGGACCATGACCTGAGGCAGAGGCAGACGCTTAATGGACTGAGACACCCAGGTGCCCCACTGCATCTCTCTTCTTGTTCTGCTCCTACCCTCTTGCATCTTTTGTGTCTTGAGACCCACACTTGATCTGGCCACACTCCTGATATAGAAGCCACGTTCTTGATTCCAGATGTTCCTGATCTAGATTTTTGGCCGCACTGCTACGTTGATGTTGGACTTTTCCTTCATCTAGGGCATTTTCTTTTTCTTTTTTTACCAAATGTGTGTGTCCACGCGCATGTGGCGTCCGTCTATTTCACAGCGATATACTATCCATACGTGCTAATATAAATAACGATTTAGGGTGCTTAGTTTTTCATTTCAATAAAGATTACCAGAAAGTTGAGATCCTGTAAGCTTGCAAAGTCAGGTAATGCTGGAGTTTGGATTTTCAGGTGGGATACCTTTGTTGTTCTGTATAAATCACCTGCCTTCAGCGGGGCCCCATTTGCCTTGGCCTATGTGGTCTGTGTTTTATAGGGTCTTGCTCTCAGCCAGAGAGCCTTACGGCAGAATACCAGAAGCTTCAGTGAGGCAGCTGATTCAACTTTGTAGCCAGATGTAGACTCAACGTCCAGTGTGGGCAGTGCGTTGTAAAACATTGTATTCCAAAACCTTGTTGGGCACAATGTTTTTTAACTTTGAAATCAACTTCTTTCAGATTAGTTATCAGTCTTAGAAGTAGCAGCAATTCAGATAGATATTTGATTTTTTTTTCGCTTGAAATGTTTTGAAAAGTCAAGAGTGCACAAATTATGGGAGGCACAACAAGGGTGAGCACAGACCAGCTTTTTAGTCTTTGGGGCTCAGTGACACCAATATCTTCAACCTCCTTCAACCTCCTTCATCGTTCCTCTTCCCTTCTCCCTAAGAGCCTGTGGAGTTCTCACGCTCCGTTAATTCCTAACGCAGACAAGAAACGTGTAAGAGAGGCCAGCATATTGCTGTTGCTCTTCATCTCTGAGGTCTCCAGCGAGGCTCCTTAAAGTATATCCAGGAAGCACTGATTTCTCTCTCCATTGATGCTTCTGACAAAATTATTGGAAGTGAACCTCTGGTGGGATGTGGGGGGGGGGAGGGGGGAAGGAAGACCGGACAGAGAGAGAAGTTGAACCTCCACATCAAGTGCTGGAGCAGAATGACTTGTTATAGCTGTCTGTAGATGGTTTGGGTGTTCATGGCCCTCTGCAAGCAGCTACCGGATGTCGGGCCTTGGGAACCCGTGCCCTTGGGTGAGACATCTCTTGGCAGAAGGAGCTCTGAAGAAGCCTATAGCTGGACGACAAGTCCACCCTTGAAGGGGATCAGAAAGGCACATCTCTTGTTCTTCCACAATAAGAATAAGGTAATATGAAAGTTTTTGCCCTTGAAGGGATGAACAGACAGAACACAGAGGACCTTTAGGGCAGTGAACTTCTCTGTATGACACCATAATGGTGAATATATGTCACTGTGTATTTGTCCAGACCCACAGAATGGACAACACCCAGAGTGAACTCTAATGTGAACTGTGGACTTTAGTTAATAATAACTAACTAATATTGGCTCATTGATGATAGCAAACGTACCGCTCTTGCAGAATGTTGATAGTGTGTGTATATGGCCGCGCTGTGTATTCTGCTCAGTTTTGCTGTGAACTTAGCACTGCTTTCAAAATAAAGTCTACTAATAATGATAATGATAATGATAATAAATAACACGGTGTATTTAAATAGACAGGCTAAGACCAACATTGTGATCACGAACTTCATGGTCTCTTGTGAGGTGTGCCACAACTCTACAAGAAAAAGGCTGTCTTTGAATTTAGGTCATTTCGTAGTTTTGTGCATTACATTCCCCAGAAAACTTGTGTAAAATATAAAATGTAAACAAGATTAAACAGTCAAGCCAAAATACAACCAACTTATACATCACTTCGTGCAATTTAGAAAATGCACCTGTATGCCAGATGGTTGAGAGGGTGGGGCTCCTCCCTCTGGGCAGAAAGCGCCCGCTCTGCACTAGTGGGGTGTGAAGCCAGGCCTGCACCCCTGTGTGGTGCACCAGCTACAGCGGTTCGGGAAACAGGCTACACCCCATTCACGCAGTGACCCCAGCATCGTTCGCCGAAGCACCCCACACTAAGCATCCGTGTTTCTGGATCTTCTTTGCTCCATCACCCTCCCTGTTCAAGCTCAGCCACCCAGTCTCAGGTCTGACAACAAACCTGGCAGTTACCAACAGTGGGGCCATTTCTGAATTGTCCCCTTGGAGAAATCGGCATCCTAACTCTCGTGCCCGGTCCTTCCAGCTGGGTTATGCTCCGGCCGCTCGCTCGTCAGTCCCCAGTGCCCTGGTCCTCCCTTTTGTCATAATCCTTGCACCTGCGAGATCTTCCTGGCCCCATGGAGGCTGTGTGGTTTGGACATAAACCACTCCCTTGCAAACATTTTTAAGTTCCTTACACATTCCCTTGATTATTGTATTTTCCTGCCAATGCAGGGCCTGCTTAATTATCTTCTTACACCAAACAGCAGAACATTGCTGGACGAGACCCTCACAAACATTTTAGTGGTTCTTCCTGAAATTTATAATCACAGACCTCAAACAGGCACCTGACATGTGCCAAAAGGGAAGGTGGGAGCGGAGCAGGGAGGGACTGCATTCCTTCCTTTTTCGACACTGAAGGCATTGCTCTCTGCTGGCTGGACTCCCATCAGAATGATGGATAAGTATGAGAGAGCAGGAAGACCAGAAATGCGAGACTGGTTCAATCTAGAAAGGATTGTGTGCTATTCAGTGAAAGAAAGAATAGATCATGTATGGCCAGAGCAGGAGATAAAAGTGAACTTATTCAGAACATGCCAAAGCATTGTGTTGTTCTGAAATGACTTCCAGAACCACTAACCTGACCAAGGGAAAATTATCTGCAAGTCTGCCACACCCAGTATCGTGTTTCTCTACCTTCTCGGGCTCTCTTAGATTAGCCATGCACCCGTCAGATACTTCAAATATTTGGGCGTCACCTGTCATAGCCCCTGGACAGTTTTCAGTAACAATAAAACTCAGACTCAACTCAAAGATTATGAGACCAGAAAACATTTGTTGAACATATGGTTTAAATTATTTTCTCTGTGTCTGGAAAATTAGTAGATTTCTAACCTACAGAGAACATAAAAAAATTAAGGGTAGATATCTCCTGGTAAATTGCTCCAACATCATTTAATTTATTTGTGTAACAGACTATAGATGTGCCTAGGTATTTAGCAAAGCCTCACTATAATGCAACAGCTTCCAGATAGAGTATTGAAGGAGATTTCCCTCAGAACTATGCCTGCAGCAGATCAAGAATACACATTACGGACGTGGAAATTACATTAATGTTGAATGCATTCAGTGACAAGCTGGAAAAAAAAAAGACATATCTTTTACTTCAATTTAATCATTTATTTATGTGATCCTTTGTCCCAAAACATTTTAATTTCAAAACATCATACACTTCTTGAAAGAGAAAACTAATTAACAATAAGTAAGAAGATAAGGCAAAAGGAGAACAAAGATAGGAAAATAATCTCTAAAAATTAAAAAGTGGAAGAGTAATTTATGGATTATTGGGAAATATTAATAAAATTAAAGTTACCATTTTGAATGTTGTTTGAACTTATGAGAATTGTTGTCTTGGCTTTTTTATTTTTTTATTTTTTATTTTTTTTTTTTTTTAAAGATTTTATTTATTCATTTGAGACAGAGATACAGAGAGAGAGAGAGAGAGAGCATGAGCAGGGAGAGAGGCAGAGGGAGAGGGAGAAGCAGGCTCCCTGTTGAGCAGGGAGCCCAATGCGGGGCTCGATCCCAGGATGCTGGGATCATGACCTGAGCTGAAGGCAGACGCTTAACCATCTGAGCCACCCAGGTGCCCCTTGGCCTTTTAAAATTACCATCTTAAGTTTCATAACTTTGTTGTTATGTCTCTCACAATTCATACATTACTGTTAAAAATATAGGGAATAGCTTCCTAGCACGATGCCTCTGTTCTGACTTTGGGGGACAGTTCTCTCCCCTTCTGGGAATCCAAACAGGATGCATAACTTCTGTGTTTGAAGGAAGTCACATATTAAAATTATTTCTGTTATTAGGGATGGGTAGAATTTCTGGGAAGAGCAGAAGTCAGTGAGTGAAGTCCGCTGGACAGGTGTACGATGGCAGTTGAAGGGAAAACTTTGAGTTTTAAGAGCGGCAGTGCCCGGTTGTCTGTGTAGCTAAGAAGATGACTGCAGCAGAGATTTCCTAAGAAAAATTCCAGAAACTTCTAAAGAAAAGGCAACATCATTGGAAAGGGGTATCATTTCTTCGGGTGATTACTTGCAAGAGGAAAGCTCACATAAACCCACATGGGCGGCTATGTTTACCGGGGAACTGCTTTTGTGAGCTGGAGCTCTTGGTTTCAGAAAAACGAAGAGGCATGACCACCGGATCCTGGACCAGGACAAAGAGATGAAAAGGGACATCACAGAGACAACTGATGGAATTTAAAAATAGACTGCAGATTATATGATGTTATTGTATCAATATTCAATTGCTGGGTTTGGTAATAACTCTTTTTGGGGTTATGGATGATGGGGTCCTTGTTAAAACACACACACTGCAGTATGAGGGGCCATGCGGCTTCAACATCCTCTCAACTAACTCAGAAAATCATGTGTGTGCATATGCATGTACGTATGTGTGTATGTGTGTGTGTATGTGAGCATGTGGTGTGTGTATATGTATGTGGATATTCAGAAGGGCTGTTCGAGACTTACTCTATTCTTGCAACTTTTCAGTAAGTACAAAATCATTTCCAAAGGTTCAAGCCCCAAATAACAAAGACACCCAGGCTTTGCATGTGAATGTGTGTTTACGTGTGTCTGTGTATGCACATTGTGTGGGTATAGTTTGAAAGTATAAGTCATTTCTGCCTGTACAAAAAATATGGGGAAAAATCTATAACAACATTTTAAAGCTTACCAGCCATTATCAATATTTCAAATAATTCCTTCTAGAATTTTTGCAATTTATAGATTATTATATAACATAGGGTACACTTTGTCATTCTTTTATCATCGTACACACAGATTTTTTCATTTAACATTTTCCTTAAGTCCTTTCCATGTCATTAAATATTATGCATCATTCTATAAGGTGGCAAGACATTGCATATTTGGGATTGCTTTGCTCAGCAAGCAGTCCTGCTCATGCACACTCAGGAGGCCAAGTGACATAGTGACAGGCTCTCAGACTCCGCAGGAGTCTCATCTGTACTCTGAAGTCAACAATTCTTGGTGGTTGTGATGGTTAATTTTAAGTATTAACGTAGCTAGACTATGGTGACAGTTCGTGGATCAAACACCAATCTAGATGTTACGGTGAAGATATTTTTAAGATGCGATTAATTTTTACTAACCAGTGGACTGAGTAGAACAGATTTCCCTTCATAATGTGGGTGGGCCTCTTACAACCCACTGAAGGTCTGAAGAGAAAAGCACAGAGGCTCCCTGAAGGAAGAGGAGGTTCTTCCTCTGGGGTTCCAGCCTGCTGGCCTACTATGCGCATTTGGGACTTGCCAGCACTCACAATCTTAAGAGCCAATTTCTTAAAATAATCTCTATCTATCCATCGTCTATCTAGCAATGATCTACTTATCTATGATCTATTTCTCTGGGTCCTATTTCTCTGCAGAACCCTGAATAATATATCTGTACACTTTGAGTAAGTTAGTTAACTATTTTTTTGCCTCTGTTTTCCCATCTACAAAATAGAAATCACAATAGTACTTACCCCACAGGATTGATAGGAGAACAAAATATGTCATGCCTCAATGTGCTTAGAAGTTATCTGGCTGACTTCACAGCTAGTGGATGCTAACTCTTTTTATTATGGCTATTTTTTCCAGTCTGGGAACACTATTAATAGCATCAAGATATACATCACTGTGCATACATTCCCCTGCGTACTCCGATTGTCTCCTTGGTGTCACTAGGGCCAGTTTCAGAAGCTACATGACACCTCATTCTGCCCACACTGGCTTTATGGCCATTCCTCTAATTGACCAACGAACTTTCCCCCAGGGCTTTGCTATGTGTGGTTCTCTCTTCCTCCCAGGCTGAGGCATCGTTCGGGTGCGTTTACTCTAGTTATGTTGTAATGGCTATTTTCTTTTAAGACCATTCTAGATACTGGATCAAACATAAAACCCACATTTTTTTCTTTCTTTGATGTTACCTTTTTTTTTTTTTTTTTTTTTTTTACTATTTTGAGTGTTAAATCTGAGTTGTTTTGTCTGGTTTATTTGGAAATACAAAGACATACTCCAGCGATCGCAAGTAATGGGGACTGGTTTTGTGGGGGCAAGGAGGAGCGCACAGGATGTGGGCGTGGGGAGGGGGCAGGATCTGGTGGACGTGAGCTTGGGCTTCCAGCTCAGCCAGCTGTTGATTTTGCTGTGTGACTGATGTCCGCCGTTCTCCACGCACACACCGGAGCTCTAGGGGACTCCCACGTAAATCACTTCTCGTGACTGTCCCTTGCTCTGCTTCTGCGGCTCCCGGCTACCGAATGTGCTGTGCGTGACCTCAACGGCCTCCTGACTTGTTCCTCCTGCCTCATCTCTGCATTAGGGGCTCAATCGCTGGACGCTTTCAAACTTTCTGCTGGGAGGCTCAGAGCAGGACTGAGCTGCAGCACCCAGCATACGGTGCTCAAAGGGGTGGTCCAGAGACCGTCCATGGCCCTCACTGTGGTTTGCTGCCTTTCGCACAAACACGGGCTTGGCTCCAATATGACCGTGGGGCAGGGGTACTTTGCTCAAAGCAGCTGACTGACCACATTGAAATCTCTGTGGTCCTAGGTGACAGGGCTCCCGTCCCCTTTACCAGGTGACCTTGATACCGTAAACCTTACAAAACATGACCGTGTTACCTCCTGCGGTCACACTTTTCCATCATAAACAGAACTATGCGTTTTAAGGTGTCAGTGAGAAAACAGAGTCAACAAAAAGCAATTGCTGCTCGAGCTTGATTTTTAGGACTTCACGCATGTCTGAAAACAGAGTTCACATAAAATCTGCTGCACGTACATGCTTTATGCTTTATTCTCAAGGAAAATGTCTCATTAACTTGTGGTTGATATTATTCTAACATCTTTTCCTTGATTATGAAAGAGAAGAGAATGATTTCCATATGGTTTACAAATTTCTTTTACGATAAATTAGTTCCACCTTTTACCTCAGCATATCAGATACGGAAAAGAGCGACTTCGGTGGAAAATGAGAATAGTAAAGAAAACAAAGGGGTCAGTGTTCGCCTTTGTGCACCCCTTCTGGTGCTGGGGTTCTGGGAGTAGTGTGGAGTGGCTCTGGGGCAGCCCCAAAGACAGATCTTGGTTCAGCTCTCCAACGGCAAGCCCGTTGATGTCTATGAAAATGGTTTAAATGCACCCACTTGCTCCCAGGAGAACGTTCCAACCCTTCACGTGAACTCAGTGGGGCTGCCTGGCCTGCCTCACCCCTACCTGGCAGCCTTATGAGAAGTCTTGCTCTGCTTTGCTTTCTCCCCAACCCACCCTGGGCTGTCTTCCTGGTCCCGGGGAGTTCCCTACTCCTTCCCCGGTGGGGCATTCCATAGATACCTCCCTTTCTGGAAGGACAATGTCCCTCCCATGTACCTAGTTCCTATCCGTCCTTCTCATCCTCGCCTAAGATCCACACTTGAGGGAAACCAAATTACTGCCACACAACCCTCCTGCTTCCACAGTGATGGGCTCTTTGTCTGTGCTTTTCCTTCACTGCCAGTTTAAGGACTATAATGGGACGGTGCACTTTGTTATTTAATGTTTCTCTTTCCTGCTAGTCCACGAGGACAGAGCCCTCTGGGCCCCAGTACCTGGCATAATGCCCCCACCTAGTAGGTGCTCAATAATTTGGGGCAAGCTTATTTACCACCTTCCTATACACACTATCTGTGCATCAGGGACTGTCCTTATCCCTAGGCTGTTGAACCTGACAATCTCAAAACCATAATTATAAAAACAGCAGTAAAAATGCTGAAGACTTGCAACAGGGTTGCTTCCAGAATCAGTTTAGAACATGCATTTCCAACACTTAGCTTAAAGGTATCTGTCCCTTTGCAGTAAAAACTGGCAAATTCCTTTGGTGACTGCAATGGGTGAGTTCATTTTTGGAAAATACACTTTCCAAGTGAAATGTACCCTAGGAAATACCCTAGCTGCTGAGCTAAGTTGTTGCCAAACCAGTGGCAAGAGCTGTAGCTAGGCAGCGTAAGTGACCCCCGAGAAAAAGGTGGTTTCTTGCCTCTCGCAGTGGGGCTGCTGCACGGGACACCCAGGAAGCCGCTGGGGCTCAGGTGCCCTGCCAGGGCTCAGGTGCGCGCTCAGGTGCACGTTCAGGTGCGCTGCCAGGGCTCAGGTGCACACTCAGGTGCCCTGCCAGGGCCCAGGTTCATGCTCAGGTGCGCGCTCAGGTGCACGTTCAGGTGCCCTGCCGGGGCTCAGGTGCACGCTCAGGTGCACGTTCAGGTGCGCTGCCAGGGCTCAGGTGCACGTTCAGGTGCCCTGCCAGGGCCCAGGTGTGCGCTCAGGTGCCCTGCCAGGACTCAGGTGCACGCTCAGGTGCTTCGCTGACACCCCTTCGCCGCCGCAGGGCAGTGTGGGATGACTGGGGACACGTCCGCCAGGTCCTTGTTCCACTTTTGTGCCCCCAGTTTCCCATAGGTAGCACTTAGCTGTAGGCCTGGCACATGGTAGGTCCCTGATATATGCTTTCTTTAAGTAAAAAGTGGAAATCTTTTCTAATTTTGTGAATTCTGCCTCTTTCCCAGCTCCGTGGCTTCTCTCCTTGAAGGCCGCCCACGTGATCTGGTGGTCCCATGGTCATGCGGGGTGTCTGTCAGAGAAGCCGCGTAATTAGGCTTACCCCTGTGTGGGCCGCGACCATGCAGCAGACACACGTGTCCCTCCTACCCTCGGCTCTTCCCCGTGCACGGGCCTCAGCCCCTGTCCCAGTGCAAGAAGCGATGGGGCCACTCAGCTACTTCCCTCCTGGCAGGGCCACTCCTGCAAAGGGCCGGAAACAGACTCCTGAGAGCACCTGTGTATCCGACTGGACACCGTTGTTCTAAGTGCTATACATGTGTGTGCACAAGTGTATATACACGTGTGTATGTACATATGTGTATGTGTTGTATGTACGCACCCGCGTGCATATATGCATGTGCATGTGTGTGCATATGTGCATACGAGTGTATATGTGCACAGGTACGCATATACATATTCTGCGCACATGTGTACATATACATGTGTGTATATATGCATGTGTGCCTATATACGTGTGCTTGTGTGTACACGTGTGTGTACGCATGTGTATATATGCATGTGTTCATGCACATGTGTGTATATATGAATGTGCATGTGTGCGCACACGTGCATATATGTGCACAGGTGTGTGGTATACGTGTGTGTGCACATGTGTGTATGCACATGTGTGTATATATGAATGTGCATGTGTACGTACACGTGCATATATGTGCACAGGTGCGTGGTATACGTGTGTGCACATGTGTTCATGCACATGTGTGTATATATGAATGTGCATGTGTACGTACACGTGCATATATGTGCACAGGTGTGTGGTATACGTGTGTGTGCACATGTGTGTATGCACATGTGTGTATATATGAATGTGCATGTGTACGTACACGTGCATATATGTGCACAGGTGCGTGGTATACGTGTGTGTGCACATGTGTTCATGCACATGTGTGTATATATGAATGTGCATGAGTATGTACATGTGCACGTATGCTTATATACATGTGTGTATGTGTACGTGTGTGTATGTGTGCACAGGTGTGTATATATGAATGTGCATGTGTGCGCACATGTGCATATATGTGCACAGGTGTGTGGTATACGTGTGTGTGCACATGTGTGTATATGAATGTGCATGAGTATGTACATGTGCACGTGTGCTTATATACATGTGTGTATGTGTACATTTGTGTGTGTGTGTGTACATGTGTGTGTATGTGTGCACAGGTGTGCACATATGAATGTGTATGTGCATACACGTGCATATATGTGCGCAGGTGCGTGGTATACGTGTGTGTGCACATGTGTGTATATGAATTGCATGAGTATGTACATATGCACGTGCGCTTATATACATGTGTGTATGTGTACATGTGTATGTGTGTGTATTTGTGCACAGGTGTGTATATATATGCATGTATGTGTGTAGACATATATATATCATTTCCATTGATGTTTTGCAGAGTCCAGACATATCAAATTAAATAAAGAAATTGATGATTAATGGACCATTGTCTCCTGTGTGTATAACCTTGTTTTATGCAAGGATCAGTTCCTTCTTTCTTGGTCAGCTTTATAACCTTTACTCAACTGCAGAGAAAAGCTATCATATCATTTTACTTTACATTCACTTAACCAAGAATATAGCAGATGTAAGGTACAAGAGGCCCCTATTTAATCTTTCATGATTATCTGGATTTTGTTTATGAATTCTACTGATCAAAGTGGGAGCTATCAAAAGTAACAGGCTCTGTGACCAGCTTTCTGTAGCTTATGTGGTGAGACTTTTTTTCAGCAAGTACTGTGATGCTAACTAAATCATCTGCTATAACACAATGTAGCCAAGGAAAGATAAAGAGAAAAAAAAATCTGGAGTTATGCTTAAATTGCAGCTTCATGCAAAATTTAAGGTAACACACACAGGACTCTAGAATGAGATCAGTAAAAATGTACCTGTATTTTTCTTAATATCCTTCAAAAGAAGCCATGATCTATTATACAGCATTACTTTCTCAAAATCACAATTTATCATTTAATAAAATGAATGAGCATTACTTGATCAAAATACATAATTTATATAGAATTTTTATATGCTGAAACTAACAAGGCTTGTTTTAAATTTCTAATTACTTATGGTCATAATTCCCATTTACCTAGAATTATGAAGCTCTAGATATATTTTTTACCTTTGTCCTTCACATAAAAATAGCTTTTATTTTGTTATCCACATTTGGAAATTTTATAGGCACGCTGGAATCACAGATTTTAAAAGTCTTCAGACTTTCCCTGTCTCTAAAAACACAGATAATTGGTAATATTTTTATGACTTTACTCTGAAAGTACATCCAAACATTATATAGTGTCAGCATCACTTTGTAATACAAGAAAAAAAAATAAGCTACTTTCTAAACTACCAAGCTTCTTAGAGTAGGGCTTATTTACAAATGCCTTAAAGCTATCTTCCCACAAACATGAAGAAACAGTAGAGATGCAGCAAGCTTATGGGCCCAGAAAATGAAGTCAGCACCCTGGGGCCCTCGGACTGGAGAGGAGGCTGTGGTTCTGGAGATCTCTCTTCCTTGTTTTATCAGAAAGCAGATGAAATGAAGAGTGCTTCCAGTCTCCTGCAAGTTGCTTTTTGAATTTCTAGTAGAGATTTCAGATTTGTTTTTCTTGAGCATTTTAACCAGCCTTAATTTTTTTAAATTTTATTTTATCATGTTGTGTTAATCACCATACATTACACCATTAGTTTTTGATGTAGTGTTCCATGATTCATTGTATCAGCCATAATTTTAAAATCCTATTTTGACAATTTCCCGTTAACGTGTGTAACGAGTCTGCGTAAATCATGTACCTTTTGAGAACTGCGCGTCGACATACCCTCTGAGCTGAGGATGTGCATGCCCAGGGCTCTCCCATCCCCCCTCCTGGTCACGTGGCTACACAGACAACAGCTCCGCCCGGATCGAGCCCCCTTCCCACACAGCCAGTACCTTTTCCACATCTGTCACTGGGTGTGCTCTTTGGATATCCTGAATTGGAGTAAATTTCCTTATCCTTGCAGGCCTGGCTCAGTTGCCTCTCCATATGGGGGTTATCTCCATCCTCCGTGGAACTGATTCTTCTCTCCTGCTCCTCCCGTCTCTTCCAATGCCTTACGTAATGCCCTGTTTATCCCTGATAATTCTCCCTATCTGAAGTCTGTTTTGTGTAAAATTAATGTAACTACTCCAGTAGGACTATAGTGCTAGCATGCTATGTATTTTTCCTTTCCTTTAGTTTTAAGGTATCTGCTTTTAGATTTACAGGAGATTTCTTATAGACAACATACAGTTGGGTCTTGTTGTTTTTTCCACTCAGACAAACCTTTTAATTGGTGTACTTAGACCATTCATATTTATTTATTTATTTTTAAAGATCTTATTTATTTATTTGAGAGAGAGAAAACGAGAGACAGAGCATGAGTGGAGGGGATGGGACAGAGGCAGAGGGAGAAGCAGACTCCTGTTGAGCAGGGAGCCCGAGGCGGGGCTCCATCCCAGGACGCTGGGATCATGAACTGAGCTGAAGGCAGACACTTCACCGACTGAACCACCCAGGTGCCTCTAGACCACTCATTTTTAAAGTGATTCTTGGTATTTTTGTTTGCACCTATCTTCCGTGTGATCTGTTTAGTTTTTCCATATCCCTCATTTTCTGCCTTCTCTGGTTTTGATTGAACACTTGATACGATTCCCTTTTGTCTTCTCTCTTGGCATGTCAATTATACTTCTTTTAAAAAATTTTTAATGGTTGCTCTAGAGTTTGCAATTTACATTTTTAACAATTTAAATCTACCTTCAAATAACGCTATCTGCTTCATGTGTGGTACATCTATTTCAAAACAGAGTATTCCCAATTACTCCCTCCAACACCTTATAACACTGCTGTCATTTATTTTGCTTTTACATATACTGTAATCATGCAATACACTGTTACTCTTGTGATTTTAAACAGTTACCTTTTAGATCAAAAACTGATATTATTTCACTCTGGCTTGTTTCAACATTCTCTCTGTCTCTATTTTTGAAAATGTAATGACAGTTTAGAATTAGAAACAAACAAACAAACAAACAAACAAACAAAAAAACAGTATTAAAGAGGAGTCCGAGGCTCAGAAAGGGCCTCTCCAGCTTCTCTGCAGATCACAGATCTGCCTCAGTCCTGTCTTGGGTGTGAACAGCGGGATGTAGCTCCGGGTTCCTCTGTCATCCACATGCGTTTGGAAGACAAGGTAAAAGCAAGCTAGCTTTCCTCATTCCATTTGGTAGGCACACTTAATACATGCCCGTGCAATGAATGGCTGAATGAAAGAATGGAGATAAACAGGTCTTTCAGTTATCCTCAGCTTTTTGCCCAGGGGTGAGTATTTGTGGTCCACATGTGAGGTTTTCCTTTTTTTTTTTTTTTTCCCCGCAAGGAAACTATTGCAATAATAGTTCAGGAGAAGAATACTGAGGCTCTTGGCTGAGGGATAGGAAGAGAATTAAGACAAATGTGAGAGAAGAGAAGGAAGTACAGGATAGACCCTTGTGAAATCTGTTACGACGGAAAGGTGGACGCAGTGAGAAGGGGTGAGGAGGATGAGTGTCCTCAGGGGAGGAAGCCAGGAGACATTCTTGCCAGCATGGGGGAAGGGGAGAGCATTTCCCAAGGAGGAACAGCGTCGAGGACATCAATGTTCCCAGAGGCTGAAGCGACTGAGGGGCTTACAGAAGGCCACTGAGCTGGGGCAGAGGGCTTGGGACTGCTCTCGACCCACTGCACCCTAGTGTTGAACAGAATCAGGAGTCCACAGCCCCGGACATCAACTTTCCTTCGAGAGATTGGTCTGGAAGAACAGAATGGTGGTGCTGGTGGTGAGGAACTGACAGAATAAAACCCACCTCTTCTTAAGAATGAGAAAGACTCATCATAGAAAAACAGGTTTTTGCACGTGCATTTAAATACCACGTTGCTAAAATAAACAGCATTCGGGGGTGGGGGGTAGCTGCTTTTCCATCTCTAGCTGAAGCTGCCTTAATCCTTTAAAGTGAACAAATTGGATTTTATTATGTGTGTGTGTTTTCTTTCTTTTTTTTGGTAAAATCTTCATTAGGTATAACAGTTAACAAAACAACTTTAAGGAAAAAACTCATAGTTCAATGCCAAAGGCTATATTTGTGTTTTATTATTAATAATTAATTCACCTTTAATAAAATATATTTTTAATTTTCTACATGTGACTTCACCAGACTCTTATGACCACTCACTGCGCAACATCCCCTGTCACGTGCAGTAGTCATGCCCGTCTGCGAGTCTCTTGGATCTCTCAGGGTTTCTGCAGCCCTGTTAGCTCACGGCCAAACTTTTAGACTTCTTTTTCCAACACCTCCTTTTTTAACTTACGTTAAGTCGTCGTGATCCACTAGATTTAAGTATGAGGTGGGAGGTTACAACTACCAGCAGATCCTGTGGGGTGACTTTCTCTGCACTGAGCTGGAAGAGAATGTTCGTCAGACATGTGTGAAAGTAGATCCTACAGTTTCACGTGGAGAGCCAGGAGTCTGGGTATGAGCTCCTCTGAAACAAGGTGTGTGTAAAGAGCTCCTGAAGAATAAGACCGCAAGGAGGTATTTCCCATATTCTTTTGCAAATAGATAAGTTGCCTGTTCCACCTGCATGAACTCAGTGGCCCAGGAGTGTCTGCGAGCGCAGTGTGTTTCTTCAGGCTTGCTTGTGGGTTCTGTTGTGCTAGCTGAGAAGACAGAAACAGTACCTATCTATCACTGTGTTCAAGAATTGTAAGCAGCTGACCGTGTTTTTGTGACGATGGTTCCTGATGTGGACAAAGTGGGAGGCGTTGAACATTCAGGAACGGGTGTCATTTTTCAAACACCAGCTATCTCTGTGTAGACGCTTCCCCTCAGGTCTGCCCACTGGGCAGCCTGGATTTAAGATTCTCCAGGCATCCACAGAATCAGATCTTTGAGTTGGGATGGACTTTTGAGATGGTCGAGTCTAACAATCTCATTTCTAAAAACCTCATCCGCATAATCTGTACCCGCTCTGTTACTAGAAGGAAGGAGTCTTCTCGGACCCGTCTGGAACTTCATGGGCAGAGGCCACAGCACTTACTACCACCACCTTGCATGTAGTGACTTTCAGAACAGTCCCATACTAACGGACCTGCAGGTTTACCTACGCTGCTAGTCCTGGGGAACAAGGTCTCTGGATGATTCCCACTGAGTCCACGGGGACACAGGGCCACGTGGCTGGTGAAGAGAGGACATTCAGTAAGTATATATTGCAGTACACAGCCCCAAGTCAGTTACGTAGATGAAAGAGTCGAAATTCACATCGGTCGAAAGCTTTGACCAAGATTTCAGAATTATGAAAATAATTACATCAAGGATCCACATTCCTGATTTCCAATCCTGCAATATTCTTCTAATGTACCTCATTTCCTCTTTAAAGTTATACAAAAGGATTATTGAATCTCACTTAAGGACTTCTGGAGTTCTAAATGCTTAGTCAGAGAAGTTACACTCTATGCTTTGGTCATTTTGTAAAGCTGAAAAACCTCATCCTCGATGACATGGAAAGAGAGAATTATAAATTGTCTTATTTGCATCTGTGGACACCACATTTAAATATGATGGTGGCATGCTCTGCACGAGTGGTTACCTGGGAAAGTTTCTGGAAACACGTTTGTGGCTTTTCTGAGTGCAGGCAAAAATAGTTTAGGAGCTGACTGGGTTTGGATAAGGTGTGTTGTGGCGGAAGAACAGATGTGAATGCGGTTTGAATGCCCCCCCTCCTCCTCCCGTGAGCCGTGTATCATGAACTGTGTTAAAGTGCTTAAACACCAAGCCTCCATTTCCCTAAAAACACTTTACAGCATCCAGGAAGGGAAGGACGTCTGGGTGTCTGTAGTGGAAATAGAAGTGAGCATTCAGGAGTTCCCTCAAGGGAGTAAAATGTCTGCTTACCCAATAAGCCCCTCCTGACACACAGGATGGTTCTAGGCATGGTGTGGGCGCCAAGGCCCAGGAGCCCCGTCAGTGCTCCCATCTTTGGGGATCCTTCACTCAATAGCGGGACCAAAGGTGAGAAAATACATAAAACATTGCAATGTGCTAAATGCTTTATTCGAGATATAGGCAAGGGGCTAAGGGAGCCCCAGTAAGAGAGCAATTCCTTCTGCTGACCGGAGCAGGGAAATCTGCAGAGAAGCGATGGTATTTCAGGTAAGCCTGGCAGCACCGGAGGGAATCTGCCAAGAATACATCGGGAGGAGTAGCAGCCCAGGCCCCAGGAGGAAAGGAACGAAGCTCAGAGACCCAGGGGTCGTTCTGTGTTGACAAACAGTGGGCTCACGGGTTCCCTCACTGGTTCATACGTTAGAGACACTTCATCACTTCTCTTGCTAAATTTAAAAAACATACACAATAGAAGAATTGCAATGCATTTTAATTGCCAAATCCTTCCTCCCAGCACAGGTTAGAGTGTGTGCTAGACCAGACTCTCCTACGCCCATCTCTCCTTTCCCCCGAGAAAGGTAAGACCTGAACTGGGGATACAAAGGTCATGGCATGTGTGTAATTAGAATCTTTTTAAAGACCTCTGAGCATTAATCTGAATAAACGTTAAGTGAGGAAATAACAAAGAGAAAAGTGATACTCAGATACTCAGACATGACAAATGCTGTGGAATCGCCCCGGGCCCGAGAGAGGGTATCTCACCCCTCACCGTTCCTGAAATGGTTTAATTCTCCTAATGAAACTCCGAACTGTAGTATGTCCTTTAAAAACCAATAGCAAGTTATCATTGTAGAATCTTGCAGCAAATGTTAATGTAAACTATTTTATCTATAAACACTGGGCAAGGCACAATAGGGTGTCTGAAAATGTGGGAAGTCCACACGGCCTGGGCTTCTAAAGGGACCATCTGCTCATGAGGATGCTGCTATAGGCACATCAGGGAAACTCCTGGGAAAGTTCAGGGTGGGGCACACGCGTGGGGATAGGCGCTCAGACGAGGTTTATTAAACATGTTGGCAGAGCTTTTAGGTTCATAGATGGTTAAAGCAATAAGAATTAATAGATGAGTTGGTATGAAATGAGCAAGTGATTTTAATGAGACATATGAACTTATTTTGCTACTTTGCATAATTAAATTACAGCTAGATTTTATAAGAAAAAAGAAGAAATGTGAATTACAAAAAGAAAAAAAAAAATCTGTCTTTCTATTTCTTTTGAGTCACAGTGCAAGGCCCTGAAATGGTAGCAAGATTGGTAATTATGACTTATTAACAGATGGAGTCCCTGGAACTTAAGTTGTATTTAAACACTGAAGATAGTCTTCTGTGTCCCCTCACCATTTACATGTTGAAACAGAACCCCTAATGTGACAGAGGATTAGGCTATGAGGTGGAACCCTTAGGATTGAGATTAGGGACTTTATAAAAGGGACTCTACACAGAGGGCTGCCACCCCTAACCTCCAGGCAAACACACGAGTCCGAGATGTGGAAGAGGCCGCCGAATTGATCACACAGGCACCCTGATCTTGGGCCTCCGGCCTCCAGAAGTGTGAGGAATGGATTATGATTGTTTACCCATCACCGGGTGGTGGTATTTTGTTAGCAGCCTGAATGGACCAGACGGACTGAGACACTAGGATTGTGTCATACGCTCAGCTCTTAAACAACCACTGATGAGGGACATGAATTGCCACATAGGTTGAAACAAAGCAAGATTCACTGCCCCCCCCAAGGCTGTGGTTGCCCCCAGTCCACAGGGAAGTACACAGCTTCAGAAATTAAAGGAAAGTGATCATGGCTATTGGGTAGGAAACCAACAGAACCCACAGCAATCATATCTGTTTTAAGGGTTATGCTCTGGGGAATGCAAGGGAACTCCATGGTTTAAATGGGGAAGCTCTGCACAAACATTATTACTAATAACCAAACCCTATGGAGCACCTGCCATGCACGTGCTTTGCATAGTACTAAGCGCTTTGAGTGTTGAGGGTGTAAGAGAATCTTGGGCATGTGGCACCTTTGTAACTAACTTTCTCCTTATCTGTGGTGATAAATCTGTCTTACGTCCTTCTCCAGACCATTGTGTAAATAAAGTTTTCCTGATAAACAAGAAATTACACTATTGACCGGGTTGTCTATTATTAAAGACTGCCATGCCAGGTAATAAAGTGGAAAGATTCTAGTATCCCCTGACAACTTCTTTAATGTCACAATCACACATTATGTCATTTAATTCTTACACACAACCCACAGATGTAGGAATTACTATCCCCACTTTACAAATGAGAAGTCTGTGGTTCACGGTTCTAGATGCCTTGTGTTAATCGATCAGATAGCTGTGATGATGGTAAAGGAATTGAATCCATGGCCACCAGACCCCAAGCAGGCGTTCTCTCCTCGCCACCATGATGCTTACAAGACAGGACAAACTGAGGCAGACCTGAAGGGGCAGACACAGTATAGTTCCATTCGAACACTGACTGGCATTCTCATTGTCCAGCCCAATCTGGAGCCATCTCTCTAAATGCCCACATGCCCTTTACTAAAAACTAGTAAGAAATGAGAAGACTGAGCATTCTAACTATTTTGAAACATGCTTTATCATGTAGATTTCCCTTTTTATTCACTTGAACTGAATGAGACAGTCTCCCAGTCCCGGAGGTTGGAGAATGCAGGACTGCAGAATTTTGCTGGAATGTGTAGAGTTAGGGATGGCCTCCACACTCTTGCCTCCGGTGTGGAGGCTTCCAAGTAGGTGGCTGTGGGGTGACTGAAGAGAGGCTGGTGTTTTGAAAACAAAGGTCTGTATTGTCCCTGGGGCCAGCTTCCCTGGGCTACGAGGTGATTCAGGAGCTTTGGGTTTAAAGAGAAATCCTTACTGACTTCAGGCTACAGAGGTTTGGTCCAACAGGCAGCACCTACTTCAAAGGGCTCCCCTAAATGATGCCTGAGCATCTCCAGCTGCTCATCTTGCTTTGTTCGTGTTTTCACTAAAGCGCAAGCCCAAATACTTCACCTCTCTGAGGACACTGGGGAAGGGGGCACCAGGCAAGGCGGTTGCCTGCAGAAGGCAATGTGGGTGCTGCAAATAAGGAGACACCTACCAGGATCCAGCCCCAGTGAACACTCCTCATGCGAGTCAAAGACAAATACAGAACAAGCTCTGGCCATTAGTATCCAGCAGGAGAGGGTTCCGTCTAAATCTATTTGTCAAAAATGCTTCTCTTTCCATTCTTTTAACAAATATGACGTGTGATGTAGTGGTCAGGGTTCTCCACAGAAACAAAACCAATTGGATATATATATGTTTCTCTCTCTCTCTCTCTCTCTCTCTCTATATATATATGGATAGAGAGAGAGAGAGAGAGAGAGAAATCTAGAGATGGATAGAGATGGATAGATAGATAAAGAATCAACTCACATGATTGTGGGGCTGGAGAGCTGAAGAAGAGCTGGTGTGGCAGTTTGAGTCCAAAGGCAGTCTGCTGGCAGAATTCCCTCTTCTTTGGGGAAGGCGAGTCTTAGTTCCATTAGAGGCCTTCAACTAATTAGTTGAGGCCCACCCACATTGGGGAAGTAATCTGATGTATTCAAAGTCTCCTGGTTTAAATGTTAATCTCATCTAAGAAAATACCTTCAAAGAAACGTCTCAAATAATATTTGGCCAAATATCTGGGAACAGTGGCCAAGTCAAATTGACATAAAATTCCCCACTGTGTGCGGTGTCATCTGTATTTAAGGGAGGACTTCTATTGTCTCTTAAATTTGCAGAATCCATCGAGCTGCGGTTCTTTTCATCCATCCTCTTACCTTCATGAGGGAAGAAAACCATCCTCACGCGAGCACAATGAGCCTTACATTGCTTCAGACAATGTGTGTGCATATAAATGCATCTTATATGGAATGTGAGCCAAATTCCATAAACAGACCAGGTGGTTCACAGGTAAAATAGGCTTAATCTTAACACACCTGCTTATTAAAATGTTTTCCTCTTGGTAAAAAATAAATCCTCTCATCCATGTAATTTTGTTTCATTTTCTCTTTTTAGCCAAGCAAAATGGTGATGCAATAAGAAATATTGCAACTTCAAATGGGACATCAGAACACAGAAAATAGGAGGATGGAAAGGCGACTGAATCAAATGATCAACATCCCTCAGAATCTTATTAACAGTAACACCTAAGGTTTGTTACACTTTAGGCGTAAACCCATTATTTCAACATTTGCTGTTTTTGCAAGAAGCTGCTGTCATTTTTACTATGGGAAGTGTGGCTATTCTTACGTGAGATCTTGATAGGACTGCCGGAGCTGCACGGGGCTCAGACTTACCTGGACATGATGGGCTTGCCCTGCTGCCAGTAGCATGTGCTTCACTTTTCAGCCTCTCCAGCCTGGAAGGGTTTCTTATTTATTATGATACTGCAGGTTGCTTGTCAGCCAAAGAAGACCTCCGTAGCTTGAAAACAAAGAGGTGACTGACCTTAAGACTCTTGATTACAAAATGAATTGAAAAGCCAGCGTCTTTTGTTACAGGGTTGCTCAGCCAGAACGGTCCTGGTCCTCTTTGCCGTTTACGTTAGCTACTCTCTGCCCGCGCAAACAGTGCCGCCTTTTTGAGAAGTCCCCTGGCCTCCCTTCCCTTACCCCATCACTCTCTGTACCCATCGCCCAGGTACCCAGAGCTGGGACATGAGGTTACTTCCCATCTTCATGGTCAATGCTGCCGTGTATTTTGAGGTGACAGTCCTAGTGTCCCCACTGCTATAGATCTGTATGTCCGTGATAACAGATATAAAACCATGAAAAGATGCATCAAGCTCACAGATGCTAGAGTCCAGGAGCAATAATATATCTGATGCAAATAATCTGAGATTATGGGGAGGAATAAAAATAAGTAAGCGTTCTGCGATTTTCATTCTTGATGTGTGTATTTCCATTACTGTCTCAGATTTCAGAACAGTTTTAGCTTCTTAGCCTGGCAGAGGAACCAAGTTGTCTCGTGTCAGGACTTACCAGGGCACTAATCCCATGGAGAGCACTCCATCCAAACCTTCTGCAAGGCTGCAACCCCAAATACCTTCACCCTGGGGTTTAGGGTTTCTATCTACAGGCTTTTCAAGGACACAAGCATTCAGCCCAAGCAACTTCTCTTGACATAGACTTACCTCAGCTAATTTATACCCCTTCTTGAAAATTTAGCTCAAGTATCATTTCCTCCAGGAAGCCTTCCCTGACTACATCTAATTTGGACACTGTTTTGAATTTGCCTCTTCTTCCTTCTGTCTCAGCAAATCTGCTGTACTCATCTATTACTGTTGTCATGCACCAAGAGCACCTCACAGAAGGGAACACTGAAACTGACAGGGGGTCTAGACTTTGTTGTCATTCTAACCTCTCCTCCTACTACTCCCATCATCATCACCATTTCTCCTCTGCTGCCTCCTGAGCTATCCACTGAATGCTGACGGTGAACCAGGCATCTTGCCGCATGCTTTACGTGCATGATGCCATATTATCTTCATGACGACTCTATGACATAAGTGATACTCTTATTCCTGTTCTTCTCTTTTCCTATTGAGGTATAATTGACATGTATTTTATATTAATTTCAGTTGTAGAACACAATGATTTGGTACCTGCACGTATTATGAAATGAATCTAGTCACCACACATAGGTACAGAAGTTTTTTTCTTAGGATGATAATTTTTAAAATTTATTCTCTTAGCAACTTTCAAATGTGCAATACAGTATTATGAACTTTAGTCGCCCTGGCGTACATCACAGCGCCATGACTGACTTATTTTGTAACTAGACGTTTGCACCTTTGACTCTTTTCACCATTTTGTCCACTCCTACCCTTGTCTCTAGCAATCACCAATCTCTTCTCTGTATCTATGAGCTTTTCTTTTTTTGATTCTCTATATAAGTGCGATCATATGGTATCTGTCTTTCACTGTCTGACGCATTCCACT
Source organism: Phoca vitulina (assembly GCF_004348235.1). Taxonomy (NCBI): domain Eukaryota; kingdom Metazoa; phylum Chordata; class Mammalia; order Carnivora; family Phocidae; genus Phoca; species Phoca vitulina. The sequence goes on along the minus strand of NW_022589745.1, from coordinate 3,434,510 downwards.
TAACATAATGACCTCTGGGTCCATTCTGAGGTGTGAGGTGATATCTCATTGTGGTTCTGATTTGCATCTCCGTGAAGATGAGCTAAGTGCAGCATTATCATGTACCCACTGGCCATCTGTGCATCTTCTTTAGTAAAATATCTATACAGATGTCCTGCCCATTTTGTAAATGGATTATTTGTGTTTTGCTATTAAGCTATACGAGTTCTTTATATATTTTAGATAGTAATCCCTTGTCATATATATGATTTGTGAATGTTTTCTACAATTCAGTACATTATCTTTTCATAGAGGTTCTACACTCACAGAGAAGACATGATACTGTAGGTGGACGCTTGCCACAGTTAATATGATCCACAGTCTGAGACTGGAAGCTGGATTCATAGTTGTTCCATGCAAATATTACTGGAATTGTGATCATGGAAAAATGCCAATGTAATTTTGCCATGCATTGAATCTGTAGATTGCTTTGGGTAATATCAACATTTTAACAATATTATTTCTGTCTTCAACTTCTTTCATGAATGTTTTATAATTTTCAATGTACAGATCTTTTACCTCCTTCGTTAAATGTATACCTAGTTACTGTATTCTTTTTGATGCCATTGTAGATGAATTGTTTTTTTAATTTCTGTTTCAGATGGTGCATAATTAGTGTATGGAAATGTAACAGATTTCTGTATATTGATTTTTTATCTTGCAACTTTACTGAATTCATTTATTAGCTATAACTTTTTTTTTTGGTGGAGTCTTTAGGCTTTAGGAATATATATATATATATATATATATATATATGTATTATGTCACCTGTAAATAGTGATAGTTTTACCTCCTTCTTTCTACTTTGGATGTCCTTTATCCTTCTTTGTCGCCTCATTGTTCTGGCTAAGACTTCCAATTCTGTACTGAATAAAAGTGGCAAAAATAGGCATCCTGAAAGCTTTTCCTCTAAGGGTATGATGTTAGCTGTGGGCTTGTCATATCTGGCCTTTATTATGTTGAGGTACATTCCCTCTATACCCACTTTGTTCAGAGTTCTTATAATAAATGAATTTTCAATTTTGTCAAGTGTTTTTTCTGCCTCTGTTGAAATAATCGTGTGATTTTTAGTCTTCGTTTTGTTAATGTGCTGTATCACATTGATTGATAGGTGGATATTGAACCGTCCTTGCACCCCTGGAATAATCCCAATGCTGTTCCCTTTGGCAGCAGCCACAGAAACCAGGGCACTGGGTGTGAGAGCCGGGGCGCCCCCTTGAGACAGGCTGGCACTCGGGAGCGTGGCAGAGGGAACGCGCACAGACAGCGCTCCCCTCCGAGGTCTCAGGAAGCGTTTACAGTCAGCCTTTGTATTTCATTACAATTATTTTATTTAATTGAATTTAATTATAAGCTTGCCCCTCAGGCTGTAGCTATGACGATAAGCCAACAGACCTCTTTCCAGAAAGACTGAGCAATGAGGACTGTTGTCTCCTTCTTGCCCTAAGCGTGGTAGCTGTTTAGGAGTAATTTCTCCATCGGTGGCGTCCTGTGGGGCCCGTGAAGGTCGGCCATGCTGGTCACCGAAGCCAGGGAATGTAGAGCTATTCCCCGACAGCCGCCACAAAAGCCAAGCTACCAGACGAGGATATAAGCTCCTTTTTAGAAGACACGGGCGGGCCACAGTGAGTCCACTGGAGAGCACAAAGACTGTCACAATAGCTCTGTAAGCTTCCGTAAGTACGCCAAACCAGAAGCCTGCCTCCAGGCCAAAGCTCCCGGACGAGCAAATAGGCACCTTCCTCAGAAAGACCAGGGTGTACGTCAGCCAGCTGACCATGCCCTGGGACATGTAGTCTTCCATGAACTGTCTCCCTAATCGTCACAGCCCATGGGACACAGGCATGTGATCCCCCTTGGCCTCCAGAGCTCGGCAATTGAGGGGCATCCCTGGGTGGCAGCCATGAAAACCAAGTCAGAGCGCTAGATGTGTGTGGAATTTCCCGTGTGGGAGATACTGGTGCTTGGGGGGTGCTGAGGGCGAGGAGCACCTGCTGAGAACGGGATAAAAGAAAAAAAAAAAAAAAAAAAGGAACAGAAAACAAAGAAAAAGAAGCATGGGGGATGGTTCCCATCAGCTTTTGCAGGGCAGGGGGAGAGCCGGAAGATGGCCCCCACCAGTCTGCATCCCTGGAGAGCACCCCGGCAGGTTCCTGCCCATCAGACTAATGCTTTAAAATTAGGAAATGAGTCTCTATCACATAAAGTCTGGCCACTTTTCAAAGGGCTGCTTCTGTGCTGGGCCTGGGGCAGTAGAGTCTGCATGTGAGCCCTTCAGGAAACGTTCCTCAGTCCTCCACTGCCCCGTGGTCCCATGGGCATGAGCCCCTTTGGTGGTGGAGGTTGAATTGTGTCTTCCCCCCAAAAAAGATATGTTGAAATCCTAAACTTCAGTCCATCATAGTGCGACCTTATTTGGAAATAGGGTCCTTGCAGACGTCGTTAGTCAAGATGAGGTCATACTGGAGTAGGGTGGGCCCTAATCCAATAGGACTTGTGTCCTTCTGGAAAGACAGCCATGTGAAGATGAACCCACACGGGGGAGACCACGCGATGATAAGGCAGAGATTGGTGCGCACAGCTGCAAACCAGGGAATGCGGGGATTACCAGCAACCAAGAGCATGGGAGATGAGGGAAGGATCATCCTATAGGTTTCAGAGCGAGCCTGGCCCTGCTGACACTTTGGTTCCAGAAATTTAAGCTGCCCCATTTAGGCTCCTTTCTTAAGATAGCCCTAGGAAACGAATACTAGAGATAATGCTGTCTGTGCAAATTCATACCATATTCCGGGTGTAGGGTTTCAGATGTCTCACTACTTACGATGCTATGTTTGATTAATTGGTTAGGGTTCTGTTGCTCCATTGTAAGGATTTTTTTTTTTTCCTTTCCAATTAACAAGTGATTACAGGGACTAACCTTTGGCACTTTGGAAATATCCTTCCCAGCAAATCTTCGATGTATGACTTTAGTGCCCATTAATGATTGATGATCCTTGACTGAATCAATTATTTTCTCTGGGGTTGAAACAAGGTGTTTTCTAATCCCTCCCACATTCACTGGATTGTGCTTTCTGAAAGGATAGACTTTCCCTTGTGAACTGAGAATGAGCTACTCTCGTTCTGCCTAAAAAAGCAGGAGAGACCTTTAGGTGTCACCAATAATGATGCCAAGTGGCGCGCTCTCCCACCCCTCCCCCTCTCACGCCTCTGGGACACAGGGGTCATTGACGCAGGGGGGTGTGGTGAGCATCCACTTTTGACCCGGTAATTGTCCTGTATGTGGCCAATAGTGCAACTTCAGCCTAGCTTCTCTGTCCTCCACATGTACCCTGCTTTGTCTTGGGGACCTGGTAGTTTTCTGGCAAAAATAATTTCAGGTAACTTTGTCCTTTCCTGACCTAGAATTTCTCCAACTGTTTCTTAGTTCCCTAGAAGCAAAGATTTTGATCCCACTGGGTCCCTCCCACAACTTCTAAGGATCTTTTCTTTTAGGGACTTTTGGTAGAGAGAGCTAGCAAAGTTTCTTTTCACAAAAGATCCTGAGCTCACATTTGGACAAGTGTCCCATCCAAAGAACAGCTATTCAACCAGATCCCGACACAGCTCAGTTACATCTGTGTCCTTGAGTAGCCCGTGTGACGCCTCTGCCGCTTCCTCGTCCACCTGGGCCTCTGCCCCCAGCCTTACAGGCGCTAACAAGAAGAGCTCGGCACCAGGAGAGACTCCCGCAGCCACGGCAAACTCCAGTGGCCGGCCCTTCCAGCCTCATCGGGAGGTATTGCCGGGGAACAGACGAGGAGCACAAGGCTACAGGCCACAAGGCCAAAAGTCCAATGACCCCATGAACCAAGGGCGACATGACAGTATGGGTCGTTACAGAAATAGTTCATGGTATTCATCTGGTTCCAGGTATCAGAGCGCTCCATCCCAGGCGTCAGGAAACATTAGTGAGCGGGGCCAGGCCCACTCTGCAGGGACCAATGGAACTGGAGCCAGCATGGAGCCCAGCCCACCCAAGCCCTCATTCAAAAAGGGGCTCCCCCAGCACAAACCTAGGACCTCTCAGCTTGGGGCTGTGAACTCTTGAGGTTCCAGTTGGCCTCTCTCCTCTATCCCACACAATTCAACTTGGTAACTGGACTTATTAGGAAACTTATAGTTAGATGTAATAACAAAAAGAAGTTTACGCATATCACTTTTTATGCCATTCTAAATATTTTTGGTTTCTTCTCTCCTCGTTTCCTCTTTACCAGGTATTTTTGGAGGGGAAGCTGTTTTTTCCCTTGACCTTTCCCAATGATATGGATTGATTCTGATTGGTCATTTCCACCCGGAATCACAGGCCACTGATGCCAGGTTTCCCAAGGGTCAGCGGTGCCCTTCCTGGTGCACAGGGCCTTTCAGTTGCCGGAAGAGGCCTTCCTCGGCACCTCCCTGCTGTTCAGGCTCTCAGGAGGAGGAGGTGGGTCAGAGCTAGTCCAGCTGCCTCTCCAGGCTAAGCAGAAGCCACACGTTCCTGTGAGGTGCCCTCTACACGGCAGTGTGACCAGGAAAGGCAGTGAGGGGATTGTGTCCTGCACTGAATTAGCCAGAGAAGGGGACATTTAATTGGTGAAAAGGAAGGAACACTAGAAAACGTTTGAGAATCTGCCTCCACTCCCAGAACGTACCTGAGATTGACTCTCAGATCAGGGTTCCAGTCTCCGGCTTGGCCCCGTAGCTTCACCCGCCGTCTCTTCAGAATGCCCAAAGCCTTGTTTTCCTATCGCCTTAGACTGCAGGCCAGTCTAGGGAAATCGGTGGGAGAGTAGCATTTAATTAAAGGAAAAAACAAGTATTTCTTGGTTTCAGTGTTTGAAGATTTTTGTTGTTATTGTTCTCCCTTGTTCCTGAATCCTCTTCTGATCCTCAGCCACATTTATAGCAATATAATTAGTGTTGATCTAAGGTGTTACCCATCAGAAAATTGCCACGGTCTTTATAGTTGAATAAATAAAAACAACTGCAAAATCCCCCCCCCAAAAAAAAAAAAAAAAAAAAGATCCTGAGCTCAGAGTCCTATTTCCTATTCCAGCTTAACAGTCTGGGATATTTTCTGCCCTTCTTTGTTGCTCTATCCATACCAGGTTTTCTCGCTGACACTGGAAATCTTAGCTTCTCAGAACCTGAATACAGATTCTTGTACGTTCTAGGAGATAAGTCGCCATTGTGATTTCTTCAGACACATCTTAATATTTCCATCACAACCCTTTTGAATATTTAAAGTTTATTCTTATTTTTTAATCTTGTTTTATTGTTATTGCAAATGGTCTCTTGTATTCCCTAACATGTGATAAGAAGATCTATTTTAAGAGTGCCTACAAAGTTATTATTGGTGTATCTTCCAGTTTTATTGAAACATTTATTCTTAGGAAACATTCCTATTTATCTGCATTCAGTTTTTCTGTGGCAAAGTCCAAGGTCCTTGTTGTTAAAGAGCCATTTCATGGTTTCAGGTCTCACATTTGGGTCCTTAATGCATTTTGAGTTTATTTATGTGTATGTTGTGAGAAAGTGGGTGGGAGTGCAAACTGGTGTAGCAACTGTGCAAGACAGTATGGACGTTCCTCAAAAAGTTAAAAATCAAACTACCTTACAATCCAGGAATCCACTATTGGGTATTTACCCCCAAAATATGAAAACGCTAATTTGAAGGGGTACATGCACCCTATGTTTATTACAGCATTATCGACAACAGTCAAATTATGGAAGCATCCCAAGTGTCCATCGACTGGTGAATGGATAAAGAGGAGGTGGTGTATATACAATGGAATATTACTCAGTCATCAGAAAGAATGAAATCTTGCCATTTGCAAGGACATGGAGGCTAGAGAGTATTATGCTAAGTGAAATAAGTCAGTCAGAGAAAGAAATACCATATGATCTCATTCAGAGGTAGAATTTAAGAAACAAAACAAATGGATGAAAAGGAAAAAAAGAGAGAGAGGGAGAGACAAACCAAAAAATAGACCATTACCTACAGAAAACACACTGATGTCACCAGAGGGGAGGAGGGTGGGAGGTGGGGAAAACAGGTGATGGGGATGAAGGAGGCACCTGTTGTGATGAACAGCGGGTGATGTATGGAAGTGTTGAATCACTACATTGTACACCTGAAACTGTATGTTAACTATACTGGAATTAAAAAAAAATAAAAATAAAAAGTTAACAAAAAAGCTATTTCAGTTGGGGTTTTGTTAGTTGTGTTATGGTTTGCAACTCCCATCTGCCTTTTCCTTTTCTTTACATGTAGGGATGCCTCCAAACTTCTCACAGGAGGAAATAGTCCATTTGTATTGAACATAACACTGAATATGTTTCTCCTATTTCACCCTTTGACTTCCTTTTTGTCCTAATTTTCTTCTTGTTTCATATCCTGCCTCCTTGCGGATTGATTGTTTCTTCCTCATTCCACGCCCTTTATCGGTTTCTCTGGTGTCTGCCATAATTCTTTCTATTCATTATTAAACTAATTTTAAAATTCCTGCTTCACTTGTCAAAATCTAAATGAAATCAACATTTTAGTATTTTATTAGAAAATATAAAGACCTTTTCATATTTAATTCTACTTCAAAAATAACTTTAAAAAACTTTAACTTTACTACATTAACACTTCAAAATTAACACTACTGCCCTTCCAACTGATTTAATTTTTCCTGATCATAAATAAAAATTAACATATAGATCCTTTAATTTTCAAAATTGATGATTTCAAAATACACCTATTTTGCAATCAGTAGTTCAGATCTTTGTGACATACGTGAAAATGTCCCCATTGTAATGAAAAAGTTTATGTTCCAAAGACCACAATTTTACAGCTCTGTGTTGTAAATTTTGGAGTGTTCTGACCCTGACCTTGACTATTGGTTAGAGCATAAAAACTGCATTTGAGGGTGTGATGAAGTTGAATAGAGCTGAAATCTTAGCCTTTTAAATTGACGATAGGTTGAAGACCCCAGCATTGGAAAAGGAATTATCTTCATGGCTCATCAATCAGGAACATTTGCAGATGTCCAGCATGTTTAAATTTGCTCTTTGGCGGTAAAGTAGTGGGAGTAAGTAATCCTCATAACTGATGCTCTGAGGCAAATGAAGACACCATGAGCAGGTGGGCAGTGAAGACTGCCCAGTGACCCTGAGTGGTGCCACCCGGCTACTACCATGGGATGCTTGCAGACCAGATGAACCACGGACCACGCACTAGACCTAAAACACTTCTCAGACCCTTCGGCAAAACATTCTGATGATTTGCACACATGCCGTTTTCTTTGATCTATAATCCAAATGATCTTTACTCCAATATCCAGAAGGGAAGACAATTGGTTTCTGCTGAAGAAAAACATTGTTTTTCTGCCTTATCAGTGAAGGGAGAGATGATATTTAAAAGTGATAAACTGTGTGTTCAGAGAAAATGACTTAGCTCCCTGTGGTGTATTCAGTGAATTATACAGTAAACTTTCATTTGCAGGAAACATATTATCTTTTACACCAAGTGTTGGGATCTCAAGCGGTGGTTATAAGACATTATTTTATATGCTTTTCACTGTTGTCTCTTGGTTTCAGCTTAGAGGATTGGTTTATCAGTGACACATCACAGCAAATTAATAGGTACAGATAAAACCTTCCATAAATATTCATTACACCTCATTACTGCAAATTAATGAGATATTTTTAAATTAAGCCTAGTCGCATTTGGTGCTAAGGATCTTGTTTTAATATATGATGCTCAGAGATAAATGATGGTCGTAAAAATGATTGGGCTCATTGTGGGAAACTTTTAGCTAGGCTTTTTTAGTAGCAATTTGGTTAAGCACTGACTACTATTATACCTGATTTTAGAAATTGTGAGAGGTTTTTCTATTCAAATGAAGATCTCATGTGTTTTTTTCTTTTTTTTTTTTTAAGATTTTTTATATTTATTTATTTTACGGAGAGAGACACAGCTAGAGAGGGAACACAAGCAGGGGGAGTGGGAGAGGGAGAAACAGGCTTCTCGCCAAGCAGGGGGCCCGATGCCGGGCTTGATCCCAGAACCCTGGGATCATGACCTGAGCTGAAGGCAGACGCTTAACCCACTGAGCCACCCAGATCCCCTTTTCTTTTTTTTTCCTAAAATTTACTTATTTATTTGAGAGAGAGAGAGAGCACAAGCAGGTGGGGCAGAGGAAGAGGGAGAATCTCAAGCAGACTCCCTGCTGAGTGCCAAGCTCCATGGAGGGGCTGGATCTCAAGACCCTGATACCACGATCTGAGCTGAAACCGAGCGTGGACCTCTTAACCGACTGAGCCACCTGGGTGCCCATGTGGTTTTTTCATTTGCATTAGGAACCTGAGCAAATACTACAGGCTTTTTCAAGAAAATAAATGCATACAGTTGAGGATAGAGTGTATAAAGCAGTCAGAACCGGTTTCACTCTCACCGTGGACCGTGTAGTTATCTAAATGGCCCCTAAGTTGGAACTACTCATCTGTGTGTAAGTGCCCTAGGTTCTACGCCAGCAACAAGCTCACACCAGGAAGGCTGTCATTGTTTGCTTAGAGTCTGAGAAGAGCTTGCAGATTCCATTTGAATTAGATCATTTTAAGTACCTTTCTTCTTACACCCTTTCTCTAGAAATTTGTTTTATTGAAATCCTCACTTTTGCTGTCTCTTGATTTGTTCCAAAGAGGTTATAGCATTCTTGTTTTTCTGAAGTTGCTACTCTAGCATAATGTTAGCTCCTTCTCATGAGCACATGAATAATATTCTCTCAGCCAAGAACCACATGGACACCATAGCCTCACACAGGATTAGATCAGCTGTTCCAAGTTCATCAATAATTAAATCCGTCCTTCCATCACATCTGTGAAAGATTTGGTTATCTAACTGACTTGATTCTTTAGTTCATTCACACCAAAAAACAGACTTAGTCAGAATGGGAAAATATCCAGTGTCAAATACTCTAAAACTTAGAAGGAAAACTTCTGACCTCTTTGTGCCTTACTTAGTTTCCTCATCCGAAAATGGAAGCTATTTTATTAGATAATATGCGAGTTAATCTCTAGCTATAAAATCATATGATTCTAACTTCATTTTATATGAAATTTTCTAGGAAATATAGTTTTCATACTATATAAAGGTACTAACCTTATGTCTTCTGGAACAAAATGATCTTCACTGTTTAGATAAATATCTGTATCCCTTCATTAATTAAACTTTCATAGCTTCTCTAGCATATAAGCATATGAGAGAAGCCTTGCATGTTTATGAACTTTGTGTCCAAGGGACCCAGAAGACTAGAAACACAGTAGGCATCTCCTGACTTGAGAATGAGCGGAGGCAAGGAATCCATACGAGAATCAGAGACAATTGCACGTGGTCTATTCTTGCAAAGCATGTGGGAATGGTAGAAAACAAGCAGCTACTTGTACAAGGTAGTGCATAGTGACATTGTGAAGGTCATCAGGAATACAAAGAAAGGGGAATCAGTTGAGACTGCAAGCTACCTCTTACGCCCAGGAAAATGCCCTCAAGGAGAAGGGGGTTGGGTTTAGAAGAAGCAAACACTTGAAATTCAGACTCAAGAGCTGGAAATCCAGAGTAAGAAGGGTCTTGCTTATTCTTTCCCTCTGTTGCATTGTTGCAGAATTAGGATACCTGATACCATGAAAAAAAATTGGAGTATTTGTGGAATGTTATTGAGTAAATAGATCAATTTGGGGAAAACCAGCATTACCACCAACCATAATGTTGTCTTATGCACATGTGTTATGGACATGTTTTATCTTTTAATTTGTACAAGCTTTCCCCAATGTTTTTAAATAAAACTTTCATGCTTTTCCGTAGTAGACATACACATGTATTTTTAAAATACATTGTTTGTCACAAATACATTTTTCTATAGTAAATATAAAACTTTCAATCCATTTGCTACTCAGATATGAAAATCCAAATAACTTTTAATAATAATCTTGTATTGCGCAACCTAGCACAGCTCCCATATTCATTCTGGAGATCTGTATACGGCATTTGGGGGACTCCTAAAAGGACTACTGTAATCTGTAAATAATGGCAATTCTGTTATTTTCTCTCTCAGCTCACACACATTTCATATGTTTTCCTTTACTTTTTGCTTACTAGAAGACCCATATTCGTTTAACAATAAACCGGGAATGGGGACACTTGTACTGTTCTGACTGCACTAAACATTTTGTATTCTGTTATATTGTATGTTTCCTATAATTCCTTTATCAGGTTACAGTGTAGTTTTCTGCTCTTGGTTTGACATGAGATTTTATTACATGCTGTCTTCCATTACTTGGATTTAGAAATTCATGCTTTTCAAGAAAATTGTCCACGTTTCCCAGATATTAAAATGCACTGGCATATTTTCTTCATAATAGTCTCTTATTTTTTTCAGTCTTTATTACAAGTGGGAATAATTGTCAGTTTCCATTGGTAATATTGGTTATTTATGCATTTTCTCTTATTTTTTTCTTGGCCAGCATTGCCAGAGGTTTGTCAATTTTATTACACTTTCAAAACAACAAATCTGGCATTGTGAATCCTCTGAATGGCATCTTTGTTTTCTGTTTTATGACTATCTGCTTTTGTAGTTATTACTTCCTTTTTCCTACATCTTTGAGTTTATTCTATTGCTCTTTTCCTTACTTCCTGTACTGAATGCTTGACCCATTCATTCCCAGCCTGTCTTATTTCCCAGCACAAGTATGTGTGCTTTAAATAGCCTTTTAAGACCCTCTTGAGCTTTATTCCCCCTCTGCACTGCTGTTTTTGGTGTGGTATGCAGCACTTCTATTTTTATTTATTAAAAGTATCTTATAATTTTGATTATTATTTCACATATGATCTATGTTATTTATAAATGTGCTGTTAAGTTTCTATATATATATATTTTAGAGCTGTGATTCTCAAAATATGCTTTCCTGACCGGCAACATAAGCATCAGCAGGGAACCTGCTAGGAATGTAAGCCCTGGGCCTCGCTCTACACTGACTGAATCAGAAACTAGAGCAGAGCTTCCCAGAAATGTGGGTTTTAAAAAGCCCTCCTTGAAAGGCTGATGATTGCTAAAGAATTGTACTATTTATTTTAAAAACAGTTGTTTGAAGGCAGAAAATATACTCTGAATGATAGTGACATTTTCAAGTTGCTTTATGCCTAATTGGAATATTGCTTTAGTCCATTTTCGTAAATGTTCCTCGTGTGCTTCTGAAGAATATGTCCTCCGCAATCACTGGATGTGTGAACGTCACATTTATGGCAGGCGAATGCTGAATTGTGTAGTTTCAAATCTTCCAGCTCTTAATGTTCTCCGCAGTAGATTCTCTCAATCATGTGGAGAAGGTATAAAAACCTCTGGCAGGATGGATTTCTCCGATTTCTCTTCTTTAATCTGTCCTTTTTTGCTTCATAAATCTTGAAGGTGCATTTTTATATACTTTTACATTTCTTTTCTTTTTTTAAAAGATTTTACAAAGATGTGATTTACATATCATAAAATTCACCCATTTAAATTTTACAATTCAAGGGGTTTTGGTATATTTATAAAGTTAATTTCTGTAAGTATATTTTACAAAACTTTGTAAGCTTTAGTACATTTTATAAAATGTATTTATAAACTTAAATCTAATCATGATAATCTAATTTTAGAACAATTTCTTCAACTCACTTCCCATTCCCTCCCCAAAAGCCCTAGGTAGCTATTAACCTATTACTTGTCCCGAGAGATTTGCCTACTCCGGATATTTCATATGGAGGGAGTAATACAATATGGGGGCTTTTATGACTGGCTTCTTTCACATACTCTAACGTTTTCAAGGTTCCTCTCTGTTGGAGGATGCAGGGTATCTCATCCTTTTACATTGTCAAATAATATTTATTGTACAGATACATCACATTTTGTTTACTCATTCAACAGTTGACAGATATTTGGATTGTTCCTGTTTGGGGGCTTTCTGAATAATAACACTATGACCAGTTCTGTACATGTTCTTTGGTGGACATATGTTTACATTTCTCTTGGCTGGTCAGTAGAATTGCTGGCTCACATGACACTCTATTTAGCATTTTGAAGAAGCACCACACTAATTTCCAAAGTCTCTGCACCACGGAGCAGCGTGTGAGGTTTCAACTTCTCCACATCCTCGATACCACCTCTCTTTACTTATAGCGAATTTAGATATGTGACGTGGCACTTCAGTGTGGTATTGATTTGTGTTGTCCTGATGACTAGCAGTGTTGGGCTACATTGAGTATCCGTTCATGTGTTTATTAGCCATTCACATGTCTTTGGAAAAACCCTTATTAAAATCTTTTGCCTGTTTTAAAATTAGCATGTCTTTATCATTGAGTTTTATGTATTCTTTGCATCTTTTATATCTTCTAGATACAATGCCCTTATCAGATATACAATTTTCAAATGCTTCTCCTATTCTGCAGGGTGTTTTCACTAGATTGATAGTGTCCTTTGAGCATAAGTCTTAAATTTTTATGAAGCCAGATTCATTTATTTTTGTTGTTGTTGTCCATATTTTTTGTGTTAAATCTAAGACTCAACTATCAAAACCAAGGTCATGAAGCTTTACTTCTTTGAGTTCTTCTAATAGTTTTATAGTTTAGTAATTATCAAATAATTATTAATATAATAATATCATTATTAATAATGTTGGTGTGTGCGGTGTCCTCTACATGTAAACTGGACCAAGTTTATGAATCATATTGTTTAAATTTTTCACATCCTTAATGATTATTTTGAATACTTATTCAATCATTTCCCAAGAGAGCATGGTATAATCTCTCCATAACATTTATGGATTTGTCTATAGCAATTTCAGTCTTTTAAATTTTTGCTGATATATTTTGAAGCTATTAATTAGTCCCCTACAAATTTAGATTATAAATGTGGATTTAATACTTATTATTTATCTTTTATCACAATGAAGTGTTTCCTGCTTAAAGTCAAATCTGTCTATTACTCTAGCTATATCAGCTTTCTTTTGATTAATATTTGCAAGATATAAACTTTCTATCCTCTTATCTTTAATCTTCATATATTATTATATTTAATCTGTGTCTACACAAACTAAGACAGACTATAAACACTAATCTCGTTGTAGCTTTGATTTGTATTTCCCTGATCATGAGTGATGTTGAGCATCTTTTCATGTGTCTGTTGGCCATCTTTATGTCTCCTTTGGAAAAATGTCCTCTGCCCATTCTTTAACCAGATTATTTGTTTTTGGGGTGTTGAATTTGATAAGATCTTTAAATATTTTGGATACTAACCCTTTATCAGATATGTCATTTGCAAATATCTTCTCCCATTCCAAAGGTTGCTTTTTAATTTTGTTGATTGTTTCCTTCATTGTACGGAAGCTTTTTATCTTGATGAAGTCCTAATTGTTTGTTTCCCTTGCCTCAAGAGATATATCTAGTAAGAATTTGATATGGCCAACATTAAAGAGATTACCACCTGTATTCTCCTCTAGGATTTTGATGGTTGTCTGTCTCACATTTAGGTTTTTCATCCATTTTGAATTTATTTTTGTGTATGGTATAAGAAAATGGTTCAGTTTCATTTTTTTTTCATGTTGCTGTCCAGTTTTCCCAACACCATTTGTTGAGGATACTATCTTTTTCCCATTGGATATTCTTTCCTGCTTTGTCAGAAATTAGTTGACCATATAGTTATGAGTCAATTTCTGGGTTTTCTATTCTGTTCCATCGACCTATGTGTCTGTTTTTGTACCGGTACTATACTGTCTTTAAAAAAAAAAAGAGATAGTTATTTATTTGAGAGAGAGAGAGCATGTGCATGAGCAGGGGAAGGGACAAAGGGAGAAGAAGAGAGAGAATCCTTAAGCAGACTCCCCGCTGAGTAATGCAGAGCTCAATTCCAGGACCCCCTGAGACCATGACCTGAACTTAAATCAAGAGTTGCTAAATCAAGCTGCTCAACCATTCTTTGAGCCACCCAGATGCCCCAATACCATACTGTCTTGATCACTACAACTTTGTAATATAACTTGGAGTCCAGAATTATGATGTCCAGCTTTGCTTTTCTTTTGCAAGATTGCTTTGGCTAGTCAGGGTCTTCTGTGGTTCCTTGCAAATTTTAGGATTGTTTGTTCTGGCACTGGGAAAAATGCTATCAGTATTATGATAGGATTGCATTAAATCTGTAAATTCCTTTGGGTGGTATAGACATTTTAATAATATGTGTTATTCCAACCCCATGAGCATGGAATGTTTTTCCATTTCTTTGTGTCTTCTTCAATTTCTTTCATGAGTGTTTTACAGTTTCCAGAGTACAGATCTTTTACCTATTTGATTAGGTTTATTCTTAGGTATCTTATGGTTTTTGGTGCAACTGTAAATGGGATCAATTCATTGATTTCTCTTTCTGCTGCTTCCTTATTGTTGTGAAGAAATGCAACAGATTTCCATACATTGATTTTATATCTTATGACTTTACTGAATTCATGTATCAGTTCTAGCATTTTTTTGGTGGAGTGTTTCGGGTTTTCTACACCGGGTATCATGTCATTTGTGAATAGTGAAAGTTTGGCTTCTTCCTTCCTGATTTATATGCCTGTTATTTCTTTTTGTTGTCTGATTGTTGAAGCTAGGACTTCCAGTACTATGTTAAATAACAGTGGTGAGAGTGGACATTCCTGTCTTATTCCTGACCACAGAGGAAGAGCTCTCAGTTTTTCCCCATCGAGGTTGATATTAGGTGTGGGTTTTTCATATATGGCCTTTATGATGCTGAGGTATGTTCCTTCTACCCCTACTTTTTTAGGATTTTTATCAAGAATGGTTGCTATACTTTGTCAAATGTTTTTTTTCTGCATCTATTGAGAGGACTTTATGGTCCTTATCCTTTGTTTTATTAATGTGATGTATCACTTTGACTGATTTGCAAATATTGAACAACACTTGCAGCCCAGTAATGAATTGCACTTGATCATGGTGAATGATTCTTTTAATGTACTGTTGGATTCAGTTTGCTAGTACTTTGTTGAGGATTTTTGCATCCATGTTCATCAAGGATATTGGCCTACAGTTCTCTTTTTTAGTGGATTTTTTTGTCTGGTTTTGGAATCAAGGTAATGCTGGCCTCGTAGAATAAGTCTGGAAGTTTTCCTTCCATTTTTATTTTTTGGAATAGTATGAGAAGAATAGGTATTAATTCTTCTTTAAATTTTTGGTAGAATTCCCCTGGGAAGCCATCTGGCCCTGGACTTTTGTTTATTGGGAAATTTTTGATTACTGATTCAATTTCTTTGCTGGTTATCAGTGTATTCAAGTTTTCTATTTCTTCTTGTTTCAGTTTTAGTAGTTTATATGTTTCTAGGAATTTATCCATTTCTTCCAGATTGCTCAATTTGTTGGCATATAGTTTTTTATAATATTCTCTTATAATTGTTTGTATTTCTGTGTTGTTGGTTGTGATTTTTCCTCTCCTTCATGATTTTATTTATATGGGTCTTTTTTCTTTTTGATAAGTCTGGCTAGAGTTTATTAATTTTATTATTTTTTCAAAGAATCAGCTCCTGGTTTCATTGATCTGTTCTACCATTTTTTTGTTTGCTTGCTTGTTTGATTACATATCATTTATTTCTCCTCTAATCTTTATTATTTTCCTTCTTCTGGCTTTAGGCTTCATTTGCTGTTCTTTTTCCAGCTCGTTTAAGTGTAAGGTTAGGTTGTGTATTTGAGATTTTTCTTGCTCCTTGAGTAGGCCTGTATTGCTATATAAGTCCCTCTTAAGACCTCCTTTGTTGCATCTCAAAGTTTTTGGACTGTCACATTCTCATTTTGATTTGTTTCCATGTATTTTTTTATTTCTTCTTTACTTTCCTGGTTGACCCATTCATTCTTTAGTAAGATGTTCTTTAGCCTCCATGTATTTGAGGTCTTTCCAAATTTTTTCTTGTGGTTGACCTCAAGTTTCATAGAATGTGGTCAGAACATATGCATGGTACGATCTCAGACTTTTTGTACTTGTTGAAGCCTCATTTGTGACCTAATATTGATCTGTTCTGGAGAATGTTCCATAGGCACTTGAATAGAATGTGTTCTGCTGATTCAGGATGAAATATTCTGAATATATCTGGTAAGTCTATTTGGCTCAGTGTGCCATTCAAAGTCATTGTTTCCTTGTTGATCTTCTTCTTAGATGATCTGTCCATTGCTATAAGTGGGTGTTAAAATCCCCTACTACTATTGTATTATTATAAATGAGGTCCTTTATGTTTGTTATTGTTTTATATATTTGGGTGCTCCCAAGTTGGATGTATAAACACAATTGTTAGATCTCCTTGTTAGATATACCCCTTTACTATGATGTAATGCCCTTCTTCATCCCTTGTTACAGTCTTTGGTTTAAAATCTAGTTTGTCTGTATGGACTCTGAAAAACAAACTGATGGTTCTAGAGAGGAGGGTGGTGGGAGGATGGGTTAACCTGGTGATGGGTATTAAAGAGGGCACGTTCTGCATGGAGCACTGGGTGTTATATGCAAACAATGAATCATGGAACACTACATCAAAAACTAATGATGTAATGTATGGGGATTAACATAACATAAAAACATAAATAAAAAAATAAAATCTAGTTTGTCTGATATAAGTATAGCTATTCTGGCTTTCTATTGACATCCATTTGCATAAAAAATATTTTTCCATCCCTCACTTTAAATCTGCTGGTGTCTTTAGGTCTAAAATGAATCTCTTATAGGCAGCACATAGATGGGTCTTGTTTTGTTTTGTTTTTATCCATTCTGACACCCTATGTCTTTTGATTAGAGCATTTAGTCCATTTAAATTCAGGGTTATTATTGATAGATGTGTATTTAGTGCCATTTTATTGCTTGTTTTGTCATTGTTTCTGGAGATTTTCTCTGTTCCTTTCTAGTCTTTTTCCCACTCAGAGTCCCCTTTAATATTTCTCACAGGGCTGGTTTAGTGGACATGAACTCCTTTAGTTTTTTTTTTTTTTTTTGTCTGAGAAACTATTTATCCCTCCTTCTATTCTGAATAATGGCTTTGCTGGATAAAATATTCTTGGCTGTAGATTTTTCCCATTCAGCACGTTGTATATATCACGCCACTGTCTTCGGGCTGTCAAGTTTCTATGGAGAGATCTGCTGTGAACCTTATTTGTCTTCCCTTGTAAGTTAAGGACTTCTTTTTTCTCACTGTTTTTAGTACTTTTTTTTTTATCTCTATATTTTGCAAATTAGGTACAATATGTCTTGGTGTTGGCCTGCTTTTGTTGATTTTGATGGGAGTTATCTGTGTTTCCTGAATTTGGATGTCTGTTTCCTTCCCAGGTTAGGGAATTTTTTGGCTGTAATTTCTTCAAATAAACCTTCTGCCCTCTTTCCCTCTCTTCTTCTTCTGGGACTCTTATGACACAAATGTTATTATGTTTGATGGAGTCAATGAGTTCCCTAAGTCTACTTTCATGATCCAAGATTTTTCTTTTCTTCCTTTGATCAGCTTCGTTCTTTTCCATAATTCTATCTTCTGTATCACTTGTTTGTTCCTCTGCTTCTTCCATCCTTGTGGTCATTACATCTAGTTGGTTTCGAATCTTGGTTATTGCATTTTTTATTTCGGCCTGACCAATTTTTTAAGGTCTTTTATCTCTGCATTAAGGGACTGCCTGGTGTCTTGTGTCTTTTTCTCAAGCTCACTAGTATCCATATGATTGTTGCTTTAAATTCTGGGTCAGGCATATTACTTATATCCCTTTTGATTAGATCTTTTGCTGTGACCTTTTCTTGTTCTTTCTTTTAGGATGAATTCATTGGTCTCAACATTTTGTCTAGGTCTTTGTTTTCTTCCGTGTGTTAAGAAAGCCTGTTATGTTTCCTGCTCTTGAGACTAATGGCTTTATGAAGAAGAGATCATATAGTGTCCAGGGCCTGGTGCTTCTGGAAGTGTCTCTGGTGTGTGCTGTGTGCACCCTGCTGCTGTGTTCTGGCTGCTCTATCCCTCAGGTCAGTCCTCTGCAAAGTTTCTCCTTGCCTGCAGTGGGGAGTGTTTGGACCTTGGCCAGCGTGTGATGAGTTTTAACTGGGTGTGCACTGATCTGCTTGCTAGAAGAGATCTGAGGCTATTTCCACTGGATCTGAAGTTTTGCAGAACTCTGTGGTCAGTACACATGGTGCGTGTGGGGATTCGTGCCGTCTTCTGGGGGAGGAGTCTGTTGCTCTGGTTCTCAGACACACTTGCTGGGGAAAAGCAGCCCAGTAGAGTGCTGGGTGGTGGGGCTTGATGGAAGCAATTTAAGCAGCCTGTGTTGGTGCTGTGCTGCTTACTGAAGTCAGTCTGTGCTGATGGGTGGGGGAGAAAAATGGCACCAGCCAGCTCCTTTGTCCCTAGAGAGGGGAGCTCGTGCTTGCTATTGTCAAGGAAGCCCTCCCAGAAGAGCAAATAATTTCCCCTTTTGCATCATAGGTGTTTTTCAGATCCCTGTCCACGCTGTCTGTGTCTGTGTTGCTTGCTTGCCTGGAGGAGCACAATGCACTTTAGGCTCTATCTTAGCCAGGCTGGCAGACGTTTAAAACTCTAAGCTTTAGGGACCTGTGCTGGTCCTCTGGGAAACAGTCTCACTATGCTGGGACTGACGCAGGTTTGACCCAGAAAGGCGGTCACACCAGAGTGCAGGAATGTGGGGTTTGGAGCAAAGCACACTAAACAGCCGGTGTCTGGGTTAGCTGCCCTCGGTGGGCGTCTCTGTGCCTCGGCTGAGGGGCAGGGGAGGGAAAGGGCACCCACCAGCTCCTTTGTCCCTGGAAAGGCAATACCACCTCTGTCAGATGTACTCCAAGCAGGGGGAACCATCTCTCCCAGGGCATCTCTGGTGATCCACAGATCCTGCCCTCTGGGTCACCTGCTTGCCTTCTCTGCAGGAGTAGGGCAGCACCCTCAGGGCTCTAAACCAGCCACACCACGGACCTCTAAAACTCCAGTCTTTGAGCCCCGCTGGTTGCAAATACTCATGAAAATCAGTCAATTTAGGGTGTTTTCCCAGTCAATGGCTTTGGGGAATTATTTTCCCTGGGTGACCCCCTGTGCACTCTTCTCTCCCTGTCTCTCTCACCCTTATCCACTACCGGGGATCCCTCCCTCCACAGCACCTGCCACCCATTTCTCCCCCAAACTACATCTCTGCACCTGCTACCTTGCACGATATGGCCTCCTCTCTCCTTCTAGTTGTGCAGTTCATTCTGTCAGTCCTCAGAATTATTTCTTGAGTATTCAGAATGATTTGATATTTATCTAGCTGTGTTTGAGGGATGAGGCAAGCCTCAGGTCCTCCTACTACTCTGCCGTCTTAGCTCCCCCTTCCTTTCCCATCAAATTCTAGTGAGGAGAGGCCTTCTGTGCTATGGTCTCCGAGATTGGTTTGGTTGAAGATCATATGAACACTACATCATTCAGTTTTTCCTCTTTCCACTTTGCCATCCAGATTTTCAAGACAAAATGCATTTTATGGCAGTATTATTATTATCTGGATCCTAGATGTGGATTATTTATATTAATTCCTTATTATAATCCCCATTTGGTAGATGGTAAAACTGAGATTTGGAGAAACCAAATAATTGCCCCTCATTTTCTATGTGGTAAGGGGCAGATCTGGGATTCAAACCCAAACAGTTTGATCCAGAGCCTGTGACCCTAATCCAGGGTATATGCTTAGGAATAGCATAAATGCTCTGTTGTTTATAAACAAACAATAGTGCGGAATACTGTGGATGAATTAGAGATTGTACATGGAAATCAATGAATGTGTTCCTGATATCCCAGAAGTTGTCTAAATATCACTGATGCCCTCTTAATTAATGTGCTGTGTTTATGTTTTATTTTGGTAGTTATCACATAGGTTTGTAATTATAAAATAAAAATATTAAAATTACAAATATAATAAAATAATTATAAAATTAAAATAGATTATAAAATATATGCAGTGTTTGCTTTGTTTTCTTTGTTTTGACGGGGAACTGAAAGTTCATTGCAATCTTAGTGTAGCCTCCTTTTTCTCCCCATAACATATCAAGTCTGTCAAAGACAAGTCTTCTACCTTTAAGATTCAAAATGTAGTCCTTTCACAACTAAATATAGCATATATAATATTATGTATGAAATATTACAGGAGAAAGTCATGATACCCAGAGTGAGGTCATATAGAAACAGTCATAGCAATTAAAGAAAACGATGCTGATAGGCAAAATACCACTTTCGTAATTCAGTGCCATTGGTTTAGGCAGTCCAGATTATCTGCATGAAAAATTCAAGTTTCTGGTGACACAGGAGCTCACTTAGAAAATATTATTTAGACAATTCTTTTTGAAATAAGCTTTTTTCCCCCAAAGCCCTTTACCTGCTACTTAAGTCTGCAAACATCCTATCAGTGTCTAGAAAACTTTGTTCAAGAATTACCTACAGGCTTCCTCTCTGCCAAGCTTACACTATTTTTCAACATTGGTGTGTCCCTGGTGAAGGATTGGAACGAAGTAGAGGACGATACACTGTCTTTGAAGTCAGAAAAATTGGGTTCTGACAAAACCTTATTAATATTTAGCCATGTTACATTTGGTCATGGATGCGAGTATTCGAGGGGCCAGGACCATGACCCAGGTGTGTCCCTCTCATTCTGGGCACAGTATATCTCATGGTCTCCAAGTCACTCCACCTGCTCTTCCTCCACTTACCTGAACAGATACTATGGTCAGCCTCCATCTTTTGCCGTTAGATTTGCAGGATCCACACAAACCTCTTTGTATTTATTCTTTTCCACTATTATTTAGAAGAGTAAGTTTTGGATTTTAGAATAGATTTTATAATGTGTGCAGATGTTTGAGTCAGGATCAATATGAGAATCCACTCACGGGTTTGATATGTGCTGGACTCCTAAGCGGGTTAAGATTGCCTGAGATCCAGGAAAGCATACTCTCTGCTTGCTTGGCTGGAAGTGCTCTTTTGAGATTTGGGGACCTCCTCTTAAACTTCTATCTGAGATGGAATATTTTCTGTTCATCCTTGGAAATAATAATGAAAAACTGTGTTCAATTTTGAAACAATGAATGACTGGCCGGGGACAAAACATGAGACAACATGTGTGTGAGTGAGTTTCCCTGTTTGGAGTACTAAGAATATTCTATCACACTGTTGGGGAATACTGTGCATGCGGGTGGGTGTGGAGAGGATGAGTACTTCATGCTACTTAAGTGAATTCAGAAGCAGTTTTCCAAATTACTCCCGGTTGCAACCGTGGCTAATTAAAGATTGTGACTAGTATAGAGAGCTTTCTGCTGATGTAAACTTTTAAATAGTAGGAACTCTTTGGGATTAAAATATTTTTCATGTTTCTAAAGTTATTATGCTCTACAACTTGCCATTTATAAATCTATCAAGGTTTAAAGCAGATTCTGCCTAGCTTATAACTGATTCCTATTCTTCAGGGTTGGCAAATCTGCTAAAATTCGTAGTATTGCTTCCTTTTCATTCCAGGCAGTAAACAATGCTTAAAGATAAAAAAAACAAATAACAAAAACAAGATAAAACTTATAGGAGGTAAAGGGTTCGCTAGATCAAGTAGCCCCTACAAAATGCTATTTAATGTTTTAAATGTAATTCAGTCAGAAACATTAAATTTTTCTTAAAATGTAGATGGTTTTCTAATTGGAGAGAACAGAGGTTTTGCAAAATGCTTGAGGAGTTTTGCCAATCCAAGAGATATTTGAAAGCTATTTTCAGTGCTTGCTAAACAGTTGCTTTTCTCAGATTCGCTGATAATAAACTATAGCAGTATGTTGACATTTCTCATTTGTGGGGAGGAGACAAATGGAAAGGAAAGGAAAGGAGACTGACTGGCGGAGAGTGGAGAACAGGTGATTCACGCCTCACGGGGCGCTTGGTCCCACGGGGCGAATGTGAGTGTTGAGCCGCATTGCATTCCTCTAAGACCCAGCAGCCAAGCTCCGTGAGGCCACTCTGTCAAAAGACCAATGATGAATCTGCCCCTTTTTCTCCATGACTACTTCCGCTTTGTGCCACCTTATTCCCCAAACTTACTGCCATGTCCAGATTTAAACTAGTCTAGCTGGAAGAGTATAGCAATATTCTGATGTTTGGCTAGCATCTTCTGAAAGGAGAGTCTACTAAAACAGCAAGGTTGCAGAGCCTGGAGAAATAAAAGGAAAAAAAGAAAAAGAAAATTATGTCTATTTCATTTCTCTTGGCAAACAGGTTTGGTGGTAAAAACATTTGAGGAATTGTAAACAGAAATGAAACACAATGAGGGAAAAAATAGTGAGTCCTTTTGGAAGGCACAAATGAGTCTCGTAGAAACTGCTGATTTTCTTATTGCGTTTTATTTATGCATAATTTTATTAACGCCTATGTTTCAGAGCAATTTCATTCCACTCTTTCTTCTTTGCCTCAGGCCGTGCAGTGCCTCAGAAACTGGGCTGTTTTCTAGACATTATTATGTGCGCTACCACTTGCTTTAGATTCTGCACCTGATAAGTTGAGGGAGAGATTTCTTGGGACATCCTGCAGAATGTATATATATGATGAACAGAGCGTGGCCAGTATCTCCAACAGATCTTTAAGAAACGTGTGTGCATACACTGCTTACGAAGCATTACTTTTTAGTTCACCTTTTATATTTCTTTCTTTTTTTTTTTTTAAGGTTTTACTTATTTGCGAGAGAGAGAATGAGAGACAGAGAGCATGAGAGGGAGGAGGGTTAGAGGGAGAAGCAGACTCCCCGCTGAGCAGGGAGCCCGATGTGGGACTCGATCCCGGGACTCCAGGATCAGGACCTGAGCCGAAGGCAGTCGCTTAACCAACTAAGCCACCCAGGCGCCCACACCTTTTATATTTCTAATGTTTTACGTTTGTAGATCTATCTCAGACTCATGGAATTGCTGTCATAATGTTCAGCACATAAGCATCAAAGTCTGAGCTATCTGTGTTTACAGCCTGGCTCAACCACACTGTGTGGCAAACTCCTGATCCCTGTTTGGTGGCACATAATCGTTTATGTGCTAGTGTTTGTTTTGTATAATCCTTACTAGATATCAGTAAAATTTACTTTGATAGTTATCATCAGAATTAATTGAGGTTTCATTTAGGAAAGCATGTACATGTATATTGACATGTAAAAATACATGTATATTTTCTACTTTTTGTGTAAACACAGGTGAAACTGCTACTCCACTTTCCACTACTATGTAACAAGGATCCCTCTCTTCCAGCTCCCAGTAAGTTTCTTTCTTTTTTTTAATTAATTTATTTATTTGTGTGTGTGAGAGAGAGAGAGAGAGCGCTCAGGGAGGAGGAGCAGAGGGTGATGGAGAAGCAGACTGCCCGCTGAGCAGGGAGCCCGATGCGGGGCTCGATCCCGGGACCCTGGGATCATAACCTGAGCCGAAGGCAGATGATTAACTGACTGAGCCACCCAGGCGAATCCCAGTAAGTTTCTTTCACTTCCTTTTAAACCATCACCAACGGCATCTCTGAGGAATAACCCCAGACTTGCCCTGATGGTTTCTGGCAAAGCCCTTCCCACTTTTACCATTTATTCTTGAAGAAATGACTACATTTTTAGGTTTGTATTATGGCAAAACTCCATATCTGGTATTAAAATCTGTACTGGGGGTGCCCGGGTGGCTCAGTTGGTTAAACGTCTACCTTCAGGTCATGGTCTTGGGGTTCTGGGATGGAGCTCTGTGTCGGGCTCCCTGCTCAGCGGGGAGTCTTCTTCTCCCCCTCCCTCTACCCCTCCACGCCTCTTGTGCTCTGTCTCTCTCTCTTTTTCTCTCTCTCAAATAAATAAATAAATAAATAAATAAAGTCTTTTAAAAAATTAAATAGATAGATAAATAAATAGATAAATAAATAAATAAATAAATAAATAAATAAATAAATAAAAAAAATCTGTTCTGGTTGTCTACTGCTGCATAATAAATCACTCCAAAACTTGGTGACCTAAGACAACAAATATCATTTAGGATTGTTCAAAATTCCTGTGAGTCATGAATTCAGGGGCAACATCTCATGATCCTGCAGTCAGAAGGAAGCTAAGGTAGAGGTCATCTCAAAACTTCATTTATTTATCTGGTGACTTGGCCAGACTCACACTGGAACAGGTGCAGCTCCCTGGCATCTCTTTCCGTCTCCATGTGCTACCCACTCTTCACACGATCTTTCCAGAATTGAGGTTATATATAATATATATATATATATATATATATATATATATATATATATATATATTTGGTTTGCTTATTTATGAATATCAAACCATCTATCTGGAAGGCTGTACTTTGAGTTATATACCGAAAACCATTTCAGCAAATGTAAAAAACAAATCATTTTTTACAACCATCGGTTACCTTAAGAGTATAGATATTTCTCCAAAGAAGACATACAAATGCCAATAAGCATGTGATAAGATATTCAACATCGGTAATCATTAGAGAAATGCAAATCAAAAGCACAATGAGACATCACCTCGCACATATTAGAATAGCTATAATTACAAAAAAAATGTATCGACAAGGATGTGGAGAAATTTCTACGCTTGCATCCTGCTGGTGGCAATGTGAAATGGTTCAGCGTCTATGGAAAATAGCGTGGAGGTTCCCCCAAATTAAAAAAATAATAGAGTCACTAGATGATCCAGAATTCCACTCTGTGTGTATAGAGAAAATTGAAAGCAGGGTTTTGAAGAGATATTTGTGGCCCATGTTCAGAGCAGCGCTGGTCACAATAGCCAAGATGTGGAAGTGACCCAGGTGTCCATCGGTGAACCAATGGATAAACAAAATGTGGAGCGTGCATATAACAGAATATTATTCAGCCTTAAAAAGAAATTCTGGCACACACTACCATGTGAATGAACCTTGACAACACTACATTAAGTGAAATAAGCCAGCTGCAAAAAAAGACACACTGCGTGATTCTACTCAAGGAGAGTAGTCAGATCAAGGAGACAAGTACAATGGTGGATGCCAGGCGCTGGGGGCCGGGGTCGGGGAGTCGTCATTTAACGGAGTCTCGTTCTGCAAGATGAAAAGAGTGCTGGAGAGTGGAGACACAATAGTGAGCATGTAGTTAATACTACCAAACTGCATGCAAAATTGTGGAAGGTGGCAAATTTTATGTTTTTACTACAATTTGTTTTAACTTTACAAGTACCTTAAAAATTATTTCCAGTGAAATTGTTAGGTTAGTGAAGTCATTTAGGAAGGCGAGAACACAGTGTCATGCTAACGAATATGAATTCTGAAGTCAAAACACGTGAAGCTTGACTTTGAGCCCGACTGCTCCCTGTGAACCTGGACCACTTCTCTGCTTCGTCTGTAAGATGGAAATATCACCGCCCCACTCAGGGAGAGAGTTTGCCCAACATAATCCATTATGAAATGCTGAGAATAGTGTATCACTGTTAAACGTTCAATAGATTTTTATTAAAAAATGATAGCAATATTTTAAAATGGACATTACAGACCTTACGTATCACATATTTTTTTTTAAGAGTAAAAAACATGACTCAAAAGGAAAAGTCTGTGATACTAGTATTTGTTTATTAAGAATAAAGGGGCATTTGGGGTTCACGGTTTTTTTTTTTTTTAAGATTTTATTTATTTATTTGAGAGAGAGAATGAGAGAGAGAGAGAGCACATGAGAGGGGGGAGGGTCAGAGGGAGAAGCAGACTCCCTGCTGAGCAGGGAGCCTGATGTGGGACTCGATCCTGGGACTCCAGGATCATGACCTGAGCTGAAGGCAGTCACTCAACCAACTGAGCCACCCAGGCGCCCCGGGGTTCACGTTTTATGTTTAATTTTCCAGTGTGCTGACATATTTTAATACCATGAATTGGTGCTTCACTTCTTAGCTTTTCGATTGTACAGAGTCAGTCCATACAAGTGTCTCAGGTCCAACAGCTCCATTATAAAACCTCTGTGGAAGGAACGTGGCATACACTTTAGGAAACCAACTTCTTGGTCTAGGTTTTGCAATTTGTCTGCTTTTTTGCTTTGTGAATAAAATAACCCCACCCCCTCATTAAACCCACGTAGCTTCTTAAAGTTGATCTGACTATCAATTTACTATTAGACCTTCTACTCTGTAGCTTTCTTTGTGATTTTTATTACAAACTTTTACTATATTCACCTGAAATTTACTGATAACTGTTCAGGATGATGGCTTTGGCATATTTTATATTTTTGATATATAGACGTATAGACAGGACTATAGACACATATAGACAGGACTATGCTTCCCCAGCAGAAGAAATGTAGTCCTGTTTTAGCAAACACTATCACCCTTTCAAACACTGTAATGCCATTCTTGACTTTCCTCCATAAAAGAGCAAAATACAATTACTGAATACTTATATCATCATATCAATAAACATTATTGGATATAAACGTCCCTTTAAGAAAAAATTAGGTGTGCCTGGGTGGCTTAGCTGGTTAAGCGTCTGTTCGGCCCAGGTCATGATCCCAGGGGCCTGGGATCTAGCCCCACATCCACATCAGGCTCCCTGCTCAGCGGGGAGTCTACTTCTCCCTCGGCCTCTGCCCCTCCCCCGCTGGTGTTCACTCTCTCTCTCTTTTGTTCACTCTCTCTCTCAATAAATAAATAAAATCTTAAAAAAAGAGAAAATTAAAATGCTGTTTTAACATAATTAGGAATAAATTTACTAAATCAAATGATCTTCATGGAATACAATCAAATATTAATTTGTTAATCATGCAAGAACATAATAGGAGGTGATCATTACCTTTAAAAAAAATTAAGCCTCTAATCTATTCTAAACTAGAATAGTTTAATTACACAAAGTCCTAAGATTTAAGTTACAATAGGACTAGTAGCTAAATATATCCTTTAAGTCCTCAAAATATCTCTTTAAGTGATTTTGGGGTTTCACAGATTAATTACGTGTGAATTGCATAGCATGTGGATTCCTCATTAAAAGGGATTTGTTTATTTCCTGTCTTTGAACATCTTATGTATACCAACTAAACAATATTCCTTGACTTCACTGAAATTAGACCATCCAGATACAGTGAGCATTCTTTAAAAATCACATTCGAGTTTGTCTTCAGGTCTTAAACTTGAAAGTCATAATTTTTATTGACTTTCCTAATGTTACATTTGAAATGAGCAAGAATATAAGAGGAATAATTCCCATAACATGGAACTGAGCATCTCTTACCAGTATGGGGTGAGGGATGTCAGGGGGTAAAGGGGATGGGAGGAGATTTTATTTTTAAATATTATGCAAAGGTATAAAATTACATTTCCCAATAGGTTAAAGCCAGCTTCATCAAAGCTTTATAAGCATATTAAAACAATTCCTATTTTAATAAAAGGCAAACACTTGTATGGAAATCCCTTTAAAAATAATGGAAAATACACTTTTTTAATATGGATTTTAACATAAGGGAACCTGTATTAATATAAATCAAAAGTCACCTAATAATATTAATACAGTGTCCTAGTTTGCTTTCTCTGAGCCTCTCAATATATATGACCCATTGAAGGCTCTATCAACTATGCTTAGTGATTTGGATCCAGCGTGACACTTTGATGTTTTACTCCTCTGCTTGAAATTGAATTATTTTTCCTAACGTTCTTTTGCTGCCCAGAATGTTTTCCTGCATTCTGAGATATATTTCAACAGACCTTTAAACAAGAGAGTCCACAAACTGAAAATAGTTGGTGAAAAAGCAAATTACATATAGTTCATTATATATAGTAAGTGGTAAATAAATACTTATTAAGTGGGTGAACGAAATAGTCTTACCTAAGCAAAGAACATCAAGGAGTAGATTTTGCTTAAATCTCGTAATATTTCCAGGTTTTAAGCTTTATTTTTCGCACATATCGTGGAGCATTTATGGCAGCTTAGAGACCTGCCTTTCCAACATGCTCCTTCCACAAATGTGGTGAATACGTGGCTGGTGCGGGACAACAGGCTGGTTTCCCAAGCACATTGTGCTGTGTGTATACAGTGACAGACACTGACTGGAAACAAGTGGGAAGTGGGAAATGTGAATAGCCCTCGATCAATAGATTTCAATGAGTCTGAGTGTTGACACCCAATTCCACTGATCACCACTTGTTAGCAGAAACCAGCCTCCTCCTCTGTCCACTGAGGTCTTTCTGGTGTTGCCCTGAGATGGTATAGGAACCTCATCTGTGGTAGTTATCATGAAGGGAGTGCTGATTCTCCTTTTGCAAAAATACCCATTTTCCTCTCTTCTGTCTCCAGACTTGTAAATACAGTGAGATCTCAGCATGACTCCAGGGCAAAAAAAAAAACAAAAAACAAACTTCTGACCCAGTAACAAGGAAGAAGGAAATAGATATCAATGCATCACCATGTCCTCACCTGTAAAATGGGTATGCACACACAAAGTATACATGTCCGTATGTGTGAGTGCATACGCACACACACACACACACACACAGAAAGTTGGCTAACATGTGCAAATGGGCTCTAAATGTTCATGTAGGCAAAAGGTGGGATTCACCCACCCACCCAGTAATGTTGACGCTCAAAAGATACAGATAACATTTCCTTCACAAAGTCAGCAAGAAGTAGTATGTCAGAGAATGGAAAATCAGTATTCTTGGAAGCACTGTGGTGTTTATCTTCTTTAGGTCGGAAGTGCAGCTTGGTGACATAACCATTGGAAGAGCCTCCTTAATTTCAAAAAGGATGATGCTCTGCAGAAATCTCAGAGGATAAATGGAAGTACTTGATTGCCTTCAAACAGGCAGCATTGTGAATGAGAAAGGTGGAAGTGGTGAGCCATTAGCCTTCTTTGATTTTGGTGTGGATATTTAATCACGTGACTCTTGAGGACTAAAATAGATGAGTAGACTTGAGTCATGGTGATCTCTCACTAATTTCTAGACCCTCGGTGATAACTTTGGCTGCACTGGGCCATCTCCCTCATCCCAATTCATGGTTTCCTGGAACATTTTGTGGCTGGAGAAGGGAAATGGAGCCCCGTTCACCACTGTTCTGGGGCGGTATACCAGCACCCGTGAAAGGACGCAGGATCAGACTCTGCAGAACCGAGGGAGGGCGGGCAGGGGCTCCTTCGGGGTGGGCTGCAAACAGCATCACCACCTGTGAACTTCCTGAATGCCTTATTCACCACCAGGTATCCCACCAAATAATGCTCCGACCAAGTGATTTATCTCACCGCAAAATTAGGGCAGTAATTACCCCATGGCTAATACACAGTCTGTCACCTAGAAATAAGTGGCTCCAGAGAAGAGTGAGTACTGAAGACTCAGTGATGATGCTGGTTTGGAAAAAGTGCCTTTCGAGTCTGAGGTGACGCCTTTAAGGAATGTAATATGCTCTAAATTATTGATACATATGTTATGCTTATTCCGTCTCAGCTAAATTCCATAGATTCAGAAACCAGATTGCAGGAATGGAAAGAGCACCTGACCATTACACCTGATGATCCACTTTGCATCCTCTTCCATGATTTCATGCTCTGCTTGCTTCACTGCGTCAGTTCTCACAGGAAGAATACTTCCAGCAGGGGACACCACCACCATCTCCTGAAACTAGAAATTGACCAGCTCTCTCATTCTCTTGAGTTGACTGCAATTATCGATCCTGGTTATCGAGAGGAAATAGTTTGCCGCTAAACTACATAAAGAAGGAAGACTGTCTAGAAACTGAGGTATCCTCTAGGGTGTACTTCTTTG
This sequence comes from Phoca vitulina, assembly GCF_004348235.1. Classification (NCBI taxonomy): domain Eukaryota; kingdom Metazoa; phylum Chordata; class Mammalia; order Carnivora; family Phocidae; genus Phoca; species Phoca vitulina. The sequence goes on along the minus strand of NW_022589745.1, from coordinate 3,404,659 downwards.
GTGCTTTAATATGATAAAAACTTACAGAAATGTGCAGCAAACCTATACCAACTTGGACCACTCAGGAAAGAAGTTTTGCTCTGTCTCACCAGCTAAAGAGTTCTGCTCAGCTGAAACACTGGCTGAGGGCAGAGGACATATGAACATGGGTCGTAACGGTCGAGAGCCATGCCTCCGGATCATTAGCAGATGTGAGAGCTATAATATCAGCCTCGTTAGGATGGTTCAGTTTTGCTTAGGACAATATGTGAACCTGGAAATCTCAGTGGTTTAATACATCACTTAGCTGATGCCAAGTTCAATATAGGTCAGACGGTGCACCAGGGCGGCTGCCTTGTAGGCTTCTTCCAGCTGCATGCATCTGCCACACATGGATTTCAGACCTGCCGCAGGAACAGAAGAGAGAATACAGAGAACTCACCCCAGCAATCATGTGTCTCAGATTAGAAGGGAGGGTGGCCCCTGTAGCTCAGTCTGTTGTCCAGAAGCAATCATATGGCTCCACCTAATTTCAAGAGAGCTAAAACTATATGAGAACAAAAGGAACACTGCAAGAGTGAGTGCTCCCTTCCACACTGCCCACATATTTTTCTTTGTTGTGTTACACACACATAGACACATATACGCACACATATACATACATATGCACACACACATATATACATACATGCACACACATATACACATACATGCACACACATACACACATGCACACACATATACATACATGCACACATATACACGCATACATACACACATATACATACATGCACACACATACATACACACGCACACGCATATGCATACACATATATACACACATGAACACACATACATACACATGCACACACATATACATACATGCACACACATATACATACACATGCACACACATATACATGCATGCACACACATACATACACATGCATACACACATATATACATGCACATGCATACACACACATATATATACATGCACACACATATACATACACATGCATACACACATATACATACATGCACACATATACATACACATGCATACACACATATATACATGCACACACATATACATACATGCACACACATATACATACACATGCATACACACATATATACACATACACATACATGCTTACATATATACACACACATACACACATATATACATACACACATACATATACACAGTACACACATACACCTGCACATCCATGAACATACACACAGTAATACCTATATGTACACATACACAAATACACATACATATATGTGCATATACATGCATACACATACATTCACAATTTTGTCTTTGGTTGCCTTTTCCTTTCTTTTTTTTTTTTTAAGATTTTATTTATTTATTTGTCAGAGAGACAGAGGACAAGCAGGAGAGCTGCAGGCAGAGGGAGAAGCGGGCTCCCCGCTGAGCAGGGAGCCCGATGTGGGACTCGATCCCAGGACCCTGAGATCATGACTTGAGCCGAAGGCAGCCACCTTTTCCTTTCAGTTCTATGTAAAACAAAACTTAATAGTTGTGATTAACTTTATAATTTAGTTGAAGGTCACAAGATGTTTGAGTAGAATTGCATTGGAAGTATAATAAATGTTACCCAGAGACAAATATAAGAAACCATAGACATTTGTAGACATTTGGATTCATTTTGGGTAAAGGGGTAATTGTTACATATTTGCTAAGAACCAGTGGGGGCCTCAGTGCCCACCCCTCGACTTCTGCCCCAGGTTCCTGCATCCCAGGCATTACTATATAGCTTTTAAAGCAATTATTCAAGCGCTGGCTTACTAATTTCAATTACTTAAGCCTCTCCAATTGTTCTCTAAGTACATCTTTTATGTTTAGATCTTTTTCGCATAGAATACTTATTGTTTCTGATTCCCACGTTGAACTCCGAATGATCCAGTTAAAAATGTTGGGAGATCTGGAGAGGGGAGGGGGGTGGGGGATGGGTTAGCCCGGTGATGGGTATTAAGGAGGGCATGTTCTGCACCGAGCACTGGGTGTTATGCACAAACAATGAATCATGGAACACTACATCAAAAACTAATGATGTAATGTACGGTGATTAACATAACAATAGAAAATTTTAAAAAATGTTGGGAGACCTGGGACTGGAATCCAGTCTTCTGATAAATATTATGGCATTTCATCCCACTGCATCCTACTGTGTTTGGCATAGAGAAAAACAAACAAAATCACCCGTGTATTAGAGGCTGCAAATAAGATTTTTCTCTATTCCGTATTTCAGAGACTACAGATACTTCCTTAAATTGATGACCGATCACTGAGTAGAAATGCACACTCTGGGACTTTACCAGAAAATACTTTATATCACCACTGGCTTAAATTAGCAAATACAGTGGGACACCCACTGCAAGTCATCACTTTTATGGACCTGAACACATACCCGTGTAGTTGACTGACTTCTTGGTAGCCAATTAGGCTCCGATTCAGAAATGAAAGGCCAGGTCACTTGTCATCCAAACTGCACTTCCGGAAGCTGAGTTACCGAAATTCAGGAGAAATTCAGAAATCAGTACTGTGAGACATAAGACATTAATACATTTTAAAAATCCAAATATGAACCAGTAACGTAAACAAAATGCTGAAGCTTAGAGCAGAAGTAGAAACAGATCTGAACAGTTTGAGGAGGTTTCCTGCTGCAGATGCAGATGAGCCCCCAGAGGCTCTGGGACTGACGGGCCGGGGTGGCGAGAGCGGGGTGGCAGGGTGCGCTCCTGGGCCAGCTCTCGCACTGTAGACGGTTCCGCACCTTCTGGTATCTCAGCAGCGTGGTGGGAAATGGAAATGGTGTTTGAGGTAGAGTCACCGCACAGAGGAACGTAGGCACAAGGAGTTGTTTCCTGAGCCGTGATGAGCTAGCCTGGTCACAGCCCCCAACCGGGAAGGATAGCCCTGGAGCAGCCAGGGTCTGGGCAGGGCAGCGTGTCGGTGAGCGCCAGGCGGTGAGGGAAGGCCTGCCATTTCCAACTCGGGGTTCCCGGCTGCCCTGCCCGCACACCCCTTCCATGCTGAGTCTCCGTAGGCCCCAGGTATTCTTGAAACCTCAACGAAGCCAATAAGAACTTCAAACCTGAATTACCCTGTAGGGTTTTTATATTTTCTGCTACTTACAGCTTGAGTCCCCTATAATTTAACCACAGAGTAAGCACCATTTGATAAAGAAAGGAATTAGTTTGGCAAAAATATCAGGTTCATTGAAATACTGACTTTTTCTATTACACTGTGGGGGAAAATTACACAGAATGAAGAAAAGACTGTCCCGACCCTGAGATAATATCTGCTAGTTCCCGGTTGCTTCAGCACTGCTAACGTTCTAGGGGAGCCCCCAAGTGTCACATGGTCTGCGAGTGTGCGTCCCACGGGCAGGGGTGGAGGGCCGCAGGGCCAAAGTGCACACAGATAAGGTGGGTTTTAGAATTTAGTGAGTTTAATAATATAATATTTGCTCTATATTTGTTTCAAAAAAAAGAGATCAGTAAAATTTTAGACCTTTTATTGAGCTATGTTCCTATGTTGACAATGTACAAAGGAGATTCTTTAATACATATTTAGGTTATGTTGGCAGGGATGTTTCTAAATTCGTAAATATCCATGCACGTGATTATACTTACCCTATAAATGCAGAGTTAAAGTCACTGTCGAAAAACTCCTTTTGTGTATTTTCATCTTCACTATTTATAATTGAATTGCAGCTAAATGGGATTGAGAGAGAATAGTGTTGGTGATGGGGGGCTTCCACACGGATTTAAAGAGAAAGGTGAGTCATACTTATTTAAGTTTTTATTTAAATTCTACTTAGTTAACATACAGCACAATATTGGTTTCTGGAGTAGAATTCAGTGATTCAATACTTACGTATGACACCCAGTGCTCACCACGAGTGCCCTCCTTCATCCCCATCCCCCATCTAGCCCATCCCCCACCCCCTCCCTCCAGCATCCCTCAGTTTGCTCTCTATCATTAAGAGTCTCTTATGGCTTGTTTCCTTCTCTCCTTTTTTTCTTCCCCCCCTTCTCCTATGTTCATCTGTTTTCTTTCTTAAATTCCACATATGAATGAGATCATATGGTATTTGTCTTTCTCTGAGTGACTTATTTCATTTAGTAGAACACTCTCTAGTTCCATCCATATCATTGCAAATGGCAAGATCTCTTTCTTTTTGATCGCTGAGTAATACTCCATTGTATTTATATATACCACAGCTTCTTTAACCATTCATCAGTTGATGGACATTTGGATTCTTTATATAATTTGGCTATTGTTGATAATTCTGCTATAAACATTGGGGTGCAGGTGCCCATTTGAATCACTATTTTTGTATCCTTGTATCCTATACAAAATCACTATTTTGTATACCTAGTACTGCAATTGCTGGGTCATAGGGCAGCTCTATGTTCAACTTTTTGAGGAACCTCTATACTGTTTTCCAGAGTGGCTGCACCAGCTTGCATTCCCACCAACAGTGTAGGAGGGTTCCCCTTTCTCCGCATCCCCGCCAACATCTGTCGTTTCTTGACTTGTTAATTTTAGCCATTCTGACTGGTGTGAAGTGGGATCTCATTGAGGTTTTCATTTGTATTTCCCAAATCATTTTTATTATAACTGGTAGAAAATTGTGGTAAAAACCGAGTTTCCCATCCGTAGAGCCCTGAATCCAGATGATGGTGCCTCCTCTATTTCTGTGAGTATTTGATCAGGGATATTGATCTGACGTCTCCTTGTCTTGTAATATCTTTTATTTTAGTATCAGTGCAATTGTGGCACACTGAAATAAGTCGTAAAGTGTGCACTCTCCTCTGTTTTCTGAAAGACAGCATTCAGGTTTGGCATAATCCCTCCCTTCAGTGTTTGACGGAGCTCATCAGTGAAGGCATTTGGGCCCGAAGTGTTCTTCACGGGGAGGTTTTAAACACAAGTGCAATTTCTTTAGTAGATGCAGGACACACTAGTTTTGCATGGCTTCTTTCAGTTTTGATGATATGCCTCTTTCAAGAAATTTGGCATGGGACGCCTGGGTGGCTCAGTTGGTTAAGTGACTGCCTTTGGCTCAGGTCATGATCCCTGGGTCCTGGGATCGAGCCCCACATCAGGGTCCCCGCTCGGCGGTAAGCCTGCTTCTCCCTCTCCCACTCCCCCTGCTTGTTCCCTCTCTCGCTGTGTCTCTCTCTGTCAAATAAATAAATAAAATCTTAAAAAAAAAAAAAGAAATTTGACATAATGTTTAAAATAGTCTTTTAAAATCATTTTAATGTTTGTAGGATATGAAGTGGTAATCTCTCTTTCACTTCTGCTACATCGTGGTACTATGTTTTCTCTTCCATTTACTGGGTAGCATAGCAAGAGTGGTAGGATTTTACTCACATTTTCAAAGAACCATTTATGGATTTTATAAACTTTCTCTGTTGGTTGTCCATTTCCTTTTTCATCGATTTCCACTCTTATCTTACTTCCTTTCTTTTACTTAATCTGTGATAAATATGCCCCTTTTTTTCTAGCTTCTAACAATAGGAGATTGTAATCATTGATTTGAGGCCCTTCTTTTGTAATATAAACATCAATAAATATAAATTTCCTTTCAACTGAATTACTGCATCCTATAATTATACACTGATTTTTAACATAATTCAGTTCAAAATATTTTCTATTTTTAAATATCTATATTCATCCCACGGGTTATTTAGAAGTGTGTATGTAATTTCCAAGTATTTGGGAATTTTTTTTGATCTGTTTATTACTGATTTTTAATGTAATGTGATTGTGGTCAGTAAATTCTCTCTATGATTTCAAGTTTTATATATTTGGAAGGAATTATTTTCTGACCCAGTATAAAGTTTACTTTAGTGAATTTTCCATGTATATCTGAAAAAAAGTATTCTTCTGTTTTGGAGTTCTATGTTTTATAAATATTAATTAAATCAAGCTGCTTGATAACGTTTTCAGGTCTTTTGTTCCCTTAAGGATTTTCCATTTATTTGTCTCACAAATGACTGCTGGAAGACCATTGAAATCTCTGGCGAGGGGCGCCTAGCTGGCTCAGTCAGAAGAGCCTGTGGCTCTTGATCTCGGGGTCGTGTGTTCGAGCCCCACAGTGGGTGTGGAGATTTCATAAATAAATAAAACTTAAAAAAAAAGAAATCTTTGATGATAACTGTGATTTTTTTCTATTTGTCCTTCCGCTTCTGTGAGTTTTTACTTTACGTTTGTTGTACCTCTGTTGTTACATATATTTAAGATTGCAAAGTTCTCTTGATTTATTAACCATTTTACATTGTGAAATGTTCATCTTATCCTTGGAGATATTTCTTGTTCTGGAAGTGATTCTCTCTGATCTTAATCATTCCAGATTTCTTAAGGTCAGGGTTTGCATGGCATTTCTTTTTATTTTTTTATTATTTTATTTTTTTTTACTTTTATTGTTATATTTTTAAAGATTTTATTCATTTATTTAACAGAGAGAGAGAGCACAAGCAGGGGGAGCAGCAGAGGGAGAGGGAGAAGCAGGATCCCTGCTGAACAAGGGGCCTGATGTGGGGCTCTGAAGGCAGACATTTAACCAACTGAACCACCCAGGTGCCCCTATATATCTTTTTACTTTTAATGCACTTGTGTCTTTATTGTGAGTGGTTTTTTTTTGTAGATATCATATAGTTGGATCATCCTTTTTCATCTAGTCTCACAATCTCTGCCTTAAATTTAGATTATTTGTAGTTAATATAATTTTGATATATTTGGGTTTAAGGCTCCCATTGTATTTATTCTCTCTATATCCCATATGTTCTTGATTTCCTTTTCTTTTCTTATTTTTGTGCATTATTTTATAGAAACTGTATTTAAGAGTTTTTTCATTATTTATTTTTCATCTCCATTTTACCTGTACTATATTGATTAATAGCTAAAATTTGGTGCTTTTTATTTTTAGTCATTAATTTAGGATATTTTTTAAAGATTTTATTTATTTCATTTTGAGAGAGAGAGAGCGAGAGAGCACAAACAGGGGGAGTGGCAAAGGGAGAGGACCTAGGACTCTGGGATCATGACCTGAGCTGAAGGCAGATGCTTAACCTACTAAGCCACCCAGGTGCCCCTGATTTAGGATTTTTATATATTTATTTTTTAAAGATGTTATTTATTTCTCTGAGAGAGAGAGATAGCAAGAGAGAGCACAAGCAGAGGGGAGCGGCAGAAACAGTCCCACCATTGAGCAGGGAGCCCAACGCAGGGCTTGATCCCAGGACCCTGAGATCATGACCTGAGTTGAAGGCAGATGCTCAACCAACAGACCCATCCAGGAGCTCCAGAATTTTTAAAATGTAGATTTAATTTATATGATAAATTATATGATGCCACTTCAAGTATAAGTGAAGAATCTATTGGCAATAAATATTGTTCCTCCCTCAAAGATTGTGCTGTTTTTTACAAGTCTTTTACTTCTATATATATTACAAACCCCCAAATTTGCTTTTATGAGTCAATTATTTACTTTCAAATAAAACCCAAGAAAACTATTTTTGTATTTTTATATAAAAATGTATTTACATCAATACATATACTTTGTTTTCTAGTTATTGTACGCTCTATTCTTATAAGTAATTCTGTATTTCCCTTGAGTATCATTTCCTTTTTTCTCTGAAAGCCTTTCTTTAACATTCCCTGAATTATTGCTCTGGTAGCGACAAATTATCTCACCTTTGATTTTGTGGAAAAATATTCTATCTTTAATTTTTGAAAGATATCATCACTTGATATAGAATTATAAAATTGACAGCCTTATTTTTTAACACTTCAAAATTAGTAAAACAATGTTTTTTTTGTTTGTTTGTTTTTGTTTTGCTGATAAATATATGGTCATTCCTACAGTTTTCTCCTTGGATGTAATCAATATATACTTTTGCATATATGACCTATATATTTTTTCTGGCAGCCTTAAATACTGTCCCATTATCACTGATTTTTAGCAGTATAAGTGTGATGTATCTTGTTGTTTTCTTTGTGTTTATCTTGCTTGGATTTGTTTTGCTTTTTGGATTTATAAGTTTAGTGTTTTCAAGAAATTAAAAAAACTGTTCACCATTATTTTTTCAAAACTTTTTTCTGCCCCTTCATCCCACTTCCCTTAACTTTTTATGCTAATTAAATGTATGTTAGACCTTTTTATATTGTTCTACTAGTTACGTCATAGGTTTTGTTCTTTTTTTTTTAATTTTCAGCCTTTTTTTTTCCTGATTCTTCACTTTGGCTAACTTTTATTGCTATGATTTGAGTTCACTTGTGCTTTCTTCTGTGGCAGCTACTGTGTAATTGATTTTATTTAACATATTTTTCATTTCAAATTACATTTTTCAACTCTATAAATGCCATTAATTTTTTTAACTTCCATTTTTCCCCTCATTATATTCATTTTCTAAAAATTCAAAAACTCATTTTATAGTAACTATTTTAAAGAATTACCTGATAATTTCATCATCTCCTTTATTTCTGTGTTTGGTTCTATCAACTGATTTTTTTTTTTAAAGATTTTATTTATTTATTTGAGAGAAAGAGAGAATGAGAGAGAGCACATGAGAGCGGGGAGGGTCAGAGGGAGAAGCAGACTCCCTGCTGAGCAGGGAGCCTGATGCGGGACTCGATCCTGGGACTCCAGGATCATGACCTGAGCCGAAGGCAGTCGCTTAACCAACTGAGCCACCCAGGCGCCTGATTTTTTTTTTTTTTTTAATCAGGTTATCGGTCACTTTTTGCTGGGGTATTTATTTATTTATTTATTTATGCAATATTTTGAATTTTTATTATCTTCCTGAGATTTTGGATATAACCTGGTTGAATGTTTAGATTTTATTGTCTTCCTTTGAGGAGTTTTAAAACTCCTTTGAAGTTACTTTCAGATCAGCTTAATTTTTTCAGTTTTGATTTTAAGGTTTGTCAGAGAAGGTATAGAATAGCCTTTTCACCAGGCTATTCTGGAATCTCTACTGACTGTCTTTTGTATTCGACAGAGTCCCCAGGTCTGGCTGGCAGAAACTCTAACATCTCCCCACGCCCACTCACCTGTTACTCTGGCTGTCTTGTGGCCTCTGGCCATGTGAACAGGTCAGCGTTCAGCCCAACACTCTGTGAGAACCCTACACAAATGGATGGAGCCCTTTCCTTCGTAACTCTGCTTTCTTTGATATTTGCCATGCAAATTCCAATTTCCACAGCCTCCCTGATCTCTTAATTCCGTATCAGTGAGACGGTGAGTCTCTGCTAGGATTCTTCAGTCCTGAAGCAGTGCCCAGAAATATCCTGCAGGCAGAAAGCTGGGAAAATTGTTTGACTCACATCATTAATGTCCTTTATCTCAGGAATTACAATTTAGCTCTGCATGTTGTCCAGTATCTAAAAACATGTCTTTAATACATCTCATCCAATTTTCTCATTGTTTCCATAGCACCGTAATCCTCATATCAGTTATTCCTTAATCAGTGGGGCATTTTCAGTTGTTTATTAGAATAGCACCGTGTTATTAATATATGAGTATGGCTAAGACATTGCATAAAATTGCAAATATTTTATTATTTCTATTTTTTTAGCATACATGAATTTTCTGAATGTCTTTCCTAAAATTCTAGTGTATCACCTTATATCTAGGAACTTTCTCTCTCACTTTAAAGAAATTCATCTCTTTTATATGATGGCAAAAAATGGAAACCATCCAAATGTCCATCAGCTGGTGAAAGGATAAACAAAAATATCTTATAGCCATATGGTGGAATACTACTCAGCATTGAAAATTGAATGAAATACTGATACATAGATATGCCCCGAAAACATCTTGATAGCTTGGCTGAGACTCATGACCTTGCTTTTGACCTTCTCTTCCTGCAGATGCTCTCTGCACAAATCCGTATCCTAACCCTACACTCCCAGCTTCACCTTGGTGGGCCCTTCAGCTCTTCCCTGAGCTAACACACTTCCCTAGACACATTCCTACAGGGAAGAGGGACTTCCAGCTCTGGTTGTGGGATGCATTGGTGCCCAAGGATTGTTTTTTCTAGAGAAGGGAGGGAAATCTTTTGTCTGCTACACAGAGATGGTAGCATCCCTAATGGGTGACCTAGCAGTGTTTCAGATTCCTGCCTCAGTATAAAATGTCTGTCTAAATAAATGTGTCGCCTCACTTTTGTAATTCACTCCTGCCAGTTCTAGTCTTAGCAGAATACATCCAGGTTTTAATTCATTGACAGAGTGACTTTATATTGTTGTGTAGCTCTGAGCAGCTGACATTTAAGAGAGATGTTTTCTTCATGATATTTTATTATAATAGTCCTGTTGCCAATAAATATGGGAAAGGACAACATAATTATCATGAGGTTCTTTTCAAACAACACGAAGCCATTAATAAGATGGAAGTATGCTTAAATGGTCCAATAAAATACTCAACCCAGGTTTATGTGTTCTATTTGCTGCACGTTACATCACACAATGATTACAGCCTAATGCAACATGACAGCAGCCTAATTTAGTGATGAGGTTTTATCCTTTGTGGTTTTATTTATAGAAACAGATAATTTGGTCAAACTGATATCTGGATTTATCAAATCAATTAAGCAGCATTTGGGGAATACTTACTGGTGTTATTTTCTCATATTCTATTTACATAAAAATCACAAATATTTTATTAAATGTTATTTTGATATAAAAATTATTTTCTCTTTATATTAAAAAAATAAAATAAATGTATAGGAGCATGCACTGAAAGACCAAAAGGCAATACTAAATCTGGAGGCCTCTTTCTGTGCTGCTAGTGCTCCAAAAAAATAGACCACACTGGTTTTCTGCTGATTCTTGATGTGATATTTCAAATTTCCATATATAAAGCTTGAAAGAGTGTGCAAAGTGTATTTTTCAGTTTTAGCAAAGCAACGAAAGTGTTTCTTCTGTAGAGAAAGGAGCAGCCTTCTGCAGTCAGAGGTTCTCGATGCATAAGGCACATCTTCCAAGAGGACAAGACCGTCAGAGAGGCATAGGGCACCGCAGGCCCTAGGGGGCTGACCTAACCTAACGTGAGACCACGGGGATGTGCTGTGTTGTGGTGCCGGGAGCTCAGGGGGCCCGTGTCTGAAAGGCACGCCTCCCACTGGTGAACTTCACAACCTTGAACAAGCTATTTTCTCTGGGATCCTAAGTCCATGCGTAAGTGGAAAAAACCTGGTGTTCTGAGAAAACGAATTACCTGAAACATGCGAAGCACTTGGTACGATCATCTCATGTAGGCAGGAAGCACTGAGAATCAAAGTCCAGTTACTTCAGGCACCTGGGTGGCTCAGTTGGTGAAGCATCTGCCTTCGGCTCAGGTCATGATCCCAGGGTCCTGGGATCGAGCCCCACATCGGGCTCCCTGCTCTGGGGGGAGGCTGCTTCTCCCTCTGCCACTCCCCCCCGCTCATGATCTCCCCCTCTCCCTCACGCTCTCTCCCTCTCTCTCTCTCAAATAAATAAAATCTTGAAAAAAAAAAAAAAGTCCAGTTATTGACAACCTGCATGATGGACTAGAGAAGTGAAAACCAGAGCGTGTGCCATCTGGTCTGAATGAGTCTTTTCTATCAAAATACATGAAAGTATATTAAAAAATAAACAACTGGTCAATAAATACATTTTACTTAGCAGGGCATTTAAACATTTGCAGTTACGCAATTTTTGTAGAAAATGAGACATGGATTTCTATTTGTATATGACGCCTTACTGCAGAGAGAGGTCAGTTAGGGGAATTACTATGAAACAGTACATGGGTACCAGGCGTGACCCACGAGCTGCACTCCAGGCTCAAAATCAGTAACTTCTCATCTTGAAAACCACTCTTCAAAGCAGGCATCTTATCTCCATTTTACAGATGGGAAGAATAGGCTCAAAAGAGTTGGAAATATTTGACAGGCCACAGGTTCCAGGACCAAGATTAAAACCCAGGTCGACGAGCACGGTGACTGCCTTCCCAGGAGGGCTGTCTGGCCGGGGAAAGAAAGAAGCCCATTTGCAGACAACCTCAGCCAGGTGTCGAGGGCCAGGGCAACAGGGGTAGGTCACGTGGAGCACACCCTCTGGATATGATGTGGTGAGAAGGGCACGTTACCTTTGTGGACTTCCTTCCCTCCAAAACCATAACCTGGACCTCATGACAAAAGCATCAGATAAATTACAATTATGGGACATTCTACAAAATCCTCAGCTAGTACTCTTCAAATCTGTCAAGGTCATCAGAAACGGGAATATCTGAGAGATTTGCGCAGCCGGAAGGAGCCGAAAGCTGGTCACAACCAAATGCAGTGTGGATTTTCCTAAAACAGGAAAAAGGGCATCAGACAAAACTAGGGAAATATGAAAACATTATGAAGTCTGGTTAATAATAATATGTCACTCTTGGCTTGTTACCTGTGACAAGTGCAGCCTACTCAGGTAAAGTGTTACTAATAAGAGACAACTGAGTGTGGGGCATAAGGGAGATCTCTGTACTATCTTCATTATTTCCAGAGAACTCTAAAGCTGTTCTAAAATGGAAAAGTTTATTAAAACAAAAACTGGCCTCTAGTAGAAACGTTTCTATTATATCACAAGTTGGAGTTCCACTATAGCTGAGAAGCCTACAATCTTTGTGTGGAACGAAGCAAAACAAAACAAAAACAAAGACAGTTAATTTGCTTCTGCATAAAGAGCCTCAGGCCAGGAGAAGGCGCAGGAGCAGGACCCACACGGGCAAGAAGAGCGGGGCCATCTCGTGGTGCGCACCTTGCCCTGGGGCCCATGTGGCAGGACAGGGCAGCGTCAGAAATCCTCTAGTGTCCTCCCTGTTGTCTCCTCAGGGTCTGGCAGAGGGCCTGGCATGTCACAAATGATTAAAACAAGGAAATGATGGGGGCGCCTGGGTGGCTCGGTCGGTTAAGCAACTGATTCCTGACTTTGGCTCAGGTCATGATCTCGGGGTCATGAGATGGAGCCCCAGGTTGGGCTCCTCCGTGCTCAGCACAGAGTCAGCTTGAGTTTCTCTCTTTCTCTCCCTTTACCCCTCCCCCTTGCTCTCGCTCTCTCTCAAATAAATAAATAAATAAATCTTAAAAAAAACAGAAAACAAAAAACAAGAAAAGGGTGAATGAATGAACCAAAATAACATCAATTCAACTAAGTGATTTAAACAAAATGAAACAACCACGACCAAGGGAAAAATAACCAATCCAGTGAAAAGAAATCAAAGATGTTATTTAACGTAATGTTGAGAAAAGCACCCAGCAGATTGATCTTCTTCTCTCTTCAGCCCCCTGTTTGGGCATTGTGGGGATATGGGCTGTTTTCCTAACGCACCAACAACTTGATGATCTCTGACTCAGTGATGCATCAGACCCTGACTATCCATATCACCACGCTTGCACTCCTGACCAGAAGTAAATTTCCTTTCAAAATACACTGGAATAAGAGTCTTTTTCTTGAGAATAATGTGAAGTAAAAATGTAAAAAAAAAAAAAAAAATACTGTTTTGAAAGCAAGAGGATGCATGGGAGAGAGGAAATGACTGGAGATGCTAGCATTATTTTCAGGTAAGTGGACAGAAAGCATTTTTGTTGTGCAAGTCTCTTTCTGTAGAACATTTTTCTTCTGCTTGGAATTGGCTGTCTATTACATATAAGTAAACAGAAGTATCTACAATATGCCGGAGCTATTTCCTGCTGAACAAAACAGTGCTCATTTTTCATATAAATGTTGGACTTCGTTTTCATGCTCTCTAAATTATAGTCTGCTGCAAAATTGCACACCAAGACATTTTTTTCTGAAGAAGACTCATAATACATCCAAAGCCACAAGGCAATGAAAATAACGATTCTTCAATAATTCAGATGCCTGCACTGATTTAGACTAAAAATTGGGGACAATAATAAAGAAGCACAACCTCACGGATGGTGTCTAATGTGGCTAATAGAGTATCATCTATTTTCCTTGATATGCCATCGTATAAAGAATCTGCCATTTGTTTATTTGTTTTAGTTACAGTGCAGACGTTTCTAAAAAATGCGATTTGTAGCATCTCCTTACTGCGAGCTCTGAACCAGATTCCCTGACCCATGTTTGTGAAGGTCGGAGGCGGGCGGACCTGGACCTGCAAATACTGCGCCCGGGTGAAGGGCAAGAGGAAAACCCTTGGTTTCTCCTGCAAGCTCGCCCAAGCACATGCCCCATGGAGAGACACCGAGAAGACCCATGCTGTTCTCTAGCAGAAATGCCCTCGCAAGGGGATTTTAGGCTCTAATTCTTCTATTTTCTTTTTATAAATTATCAAGGTGAACACATTCTAAACACACATAAACATACACAGTGATAATGGAAGTGTAGGCAGCTTCCACGGGCATCCCACTCACACAGAAAAAGTGTTAACTAAAAATGTTTCTAAATGTTTTCTGTTTATATTCAGAATATATACAAATGTTGACAAAAATATAGGCATGCATTCATATTCTATGGTTTCCGCAAACACCTCCCCACGAAACGGGGGGCTTAAAACAGCAGAAACATACTCTCTTACTGACCTGGAGGCCAGAAGTCTGGACTCAGAATGTCAGCGTGTCCCGGCTCTCTCTGGAGGCTCCAGGGGGGTGTCCTTCCTTGCCTCTTCCAGCACCAGCTGCATCTCGGCTTGTGGCCCCATCACCCCTTTCTGCCCATGTCTCTGTGGGGCTCAGATCTCTCTGTGCCTTTGTCTTATACGGACAGGGCCACCCCAAATCCAGGGTTGTTTCATCTCAAGATACTTAAATGAATAACATCTACAAAGACTCAGTTTTCTAAATAAGGTCACATTCGCAGGTTCTGGGGATTAGGACACGGACATATCTTTTTGGGAAGGACAATTCACCTGACCATCAGGCCTATGTGTGAATATACGCACGCACATGCACGCACACACACACAGAAATATAAATAGATAGTTTCAGTCAAATTCCCAGCAGGAAACAAATGGAACCCTCCAATTGGGAGACTCTGAGGAGGGTCTAGTGAAGGGTCTATCTGTAAAGGTCTGGGTGGGAAATAAGAAAACCAGAAGGGTTAGATTGGCCCGTGAGGCTACTATGAGCACCTGGCCAAGGGCAGGGGATGGGCTCAGCGAGGGCAGCACTATTTGTCAGGGAGGGTGGTCCCTCAGCCCTGGAGCAGAAGCAACAAGCTCCCTGACCTCCCAGCTCCCGCCCTCTCTCCTCCAGCAGGACACCCCCATCGGCCCAACCCAACTGGCAGCCGGAGGAGGGGGCCCCTGTGTGTGCAGTTTGGCCTCAGCAGAAGCACAGAGTGGAGAAAGGGAGACGGCAGGTCTGGAAACATGAGCAGAGCCTTTCTGGCTCATAGGGAGCTACTCAGCAAAGAAACGACACAGACACATTCACAGACCTTCTTTCTTCCGGCACGAACAAGATTACTCTACAAATATTGTTGCGTATGCGCACTTTCACGTACGACTCTGCTGGGCATAGTTCTCAAAAAACACACAGTGGTCCTCTCCTCAGTTTTCACTCAATCTCTTGAAGAGATACAGAATAATTTTCTTAAGCTGTCATATGCTAACAGACATTTAGGTTATTCCCACTGTTTCTCAATTACAATAAATCTGCAATAAGTATTCTTGGACATGTATCACAAATGCAAATTCCCAAGACAAGTTCTAAGAACTCAGCTTCTCGGTAAAAGGCTTTGTGTATGTCCCAGGGAAGAGCTCTTTCCAAACCGACTTTTGCAATGTTGTGACGTCCCTACAGCTGCCTGTAGTATATGAAAGTGCTTCTTCCCCAACATACTCAGGAGCACTGAGAACCAGAAGGCTTTAAAAATGTTACTTATCTGAAAGCTAACCTCTAGTTCAACAGATTCTTTCCTTTGGAGTCACCTTTACTTCCTTCCTTCGGGATGTGCTGTCGCATGGGAACAGTGCCATATAGAGAAAAAAGAGACTCCTAGGATCTGTGGACTTTGGCTCAGGCCTCAGCTATAACACCCACTTGCTGTGTGACCATGGCCAGTCACCTGACCTCTCTGAGCTTCCCTCTCCTATAGACAAAGTGGGAAATAGGAAATCTGCCTCAACTTACCTCACCAGATGGTGGAAAACATAAAATTATGTACATGGAAACAACACAAAGATATTCTCCATGAGCATACAAAATACTCGCCATTCGCGGGGCGCCTGGGTGGCTCATTCGTTAAGCGTCTGCCTTCGGCTCAGGTCACGATCCCAGGGTCCTGGGATCGAGCCCCACATCAGGCTCCCTGCTCGGTGGGGAGCCTGCTTCTCCCTCTCCCACTCCCCCTGCTTGTGTTCCCTCTCTTGCTGTGTCTCTCTCTGTCAAATAAATAAAATCTTTAAAAAAAAAAAAAAAAAAAAAAAAAAAACAAAATACTCGCCATTCTGATGATCTCTAAAATATAGGGCCAGTTCTCCTTGCCTGAAAAATGATTACCATCAGGGGAGTTTCCACTTATTTCTTCCTAATAATTATTGAATCCACTGTATTTCTTTGTATTAAGTTCTTGGCTTAAAAATTGAATCAAACCCTAAAAACACTCACAATAATTGATAATATCAGGCAAAAAATTATGAATGTATAAGAACTGTTCTGCTCTTAAATCAAATGCATTTTCCCCCAGGTATAACTTTTTAAAATTTATTTAACTATGTAAGGCTCATCAAAAGCATATTTAAATTCACACTAGAAATAGAAAGCTCATACAGTGTCTCTCATCCAGCCCAACAAAACCAAATTTTGTTTTGTCCACAGAGCCATGAACCTAGAGAGGAGCCTTCAAGTCTTAGGGAACTCATCTGTAAAATGGGCTAACGATGATTACCCTACTACCCTGTATCATAATCCTAAAACACCTGGGGCAGGGGGTGGGTCACAGTACTAGTTTACTGTCAGGATGCAATAAAAACACACAGTCTAGTGTAGGACCTTTGCCCTTCCCCACCCTGCAAAGAACAGGAACTGGAGGAGAGTGCTCAGAGATTAGACAGAGCGTCAGGTGGAGGAGAGTTTACTAGGACATCTCTGGGACAACAGGGAGCCCCGCTGCTGTAATCAGCACCTGCCTTGCACGCATGGGACCTGGTCTTCCTCTGTGCTTGCTGTCTTCCAGCAGTTCTGTCTGTCAGGAGTGACTGGGGCAGACAAGACCTAGGTTGGCAAGGTGGGGAGGCTAATTATTCCTTCGAGAGGCCCAGCAATGGGAGATCAAGGAAGGCGAGGGTTTGTGCTTTTTGTGATTAAAGTTATTTAGAGCTACTCTCTCATTCAAAAGGCATTAACTATGTTTCAAATGACCAAATATTTCTAAATGACTCAGAATTTGCTTAAAAGGTTGGAACTTTTAGGGGTGCCCGGCTGGCTGAGTCGCTGGAACATGCAACTTGCTCGATCTCAGGGTTGTGAGTCTGAGCCCCATATTGGGTGTAGAGATTATTTAAAAATAAAATCTTAAAAAAAGAAAAAAGGTTGGAATTTTTAGCCCCTGAATTTTGGACTATAGCTTTCATGTTTACTTTTCCCTAAAATTAACTGTGGGGACAGCATTCTGTTATGTAAACAAAGATTGAGGATAATATTATGATTTACTATCAATCACAGAATAGAAATTAAATACATCATCATGATGAAAATCTCATAAATATATAGGTTCAGAAAAATGGCAGGTGTGTCTGGTTATATTCTGTTCTGGCTTCTTAGAGTTTTGCTAGTAAAAGACAATGATTCATTATTCCTTACATGTTTGGTTAAATCACTATATATTACAGTTAGTCACCAAACATAACACATTTTAAACAGATGTAATTCTGTAGAGGAGGCCAAAATTGGGCCTTCCTTGTGTTATAAATTATTTTTTTCTAGATAGAAAATATGCTTAACTTTTTGTTTCAAGCCACTAAATATTTATTTATTTATGTATTTATTTATGTATTTAGGTATGTATTTATTTATTTTATTTTATTTGCCCTAAAATTTGCTCGAATCGTTCCCATGAATAAACAGATCTCATTTCACTGAGGTTACTGTCCACCTATTTTCGGAGAATTCAAATGTATCGAATACACGCAACACTAAAATCTGAATGAATGAATTGAGTTTCCCTTTGTCCAATCCCTACATCGAAATCACGACTCCAAACTATCTCAGGGTCATCTTCAGTTCTGATCTGACAATGTGCATGTAATAATCTTCTTTGGAAAAGGACATTTCTGCTGGTAGAAGGTTGGGAGAACTCCCCCAATCACGCTGCACATCTGAAGAAAGAATATTGAGGATCCTTCTGTCTCTAGGAAGAGGAGAGTTTGCCTCCCCTTACCGCCTGTGCATTCCCCACAGTATGTTTGTGACAGAGTGTCCTCACACTAGCAATTTTGACTGAAGCACTGAGGTAGAAACCACAGGAATGAATTGTGAGGGAGGCATCTATGGAACTTTTGAACTTTTAAAGGAAAATGGCTGAGGATAGCGTCTCACAGGACACCCAGAGAGCATATGGAAAGTTTTGGAGCAGGTGTCTCGTTGACAAGAGTTAATAATCCTACCTTCCAGGGCAAACGTAGGGGTTATCTTACTCTCGCCTCATACCTAATGAGACAGCATCGGCACTACCACTGGGAGAGCTTGAAACCTGTGCTCCTGACCTCATGGGACAGCGTGGACTGTCCCCAGTCATATCTGTAGACTCCACTGGGAGAAAGCTTTGGAGGTCTTGCTGCTGTAAGGAACACCCATGTGCTGCGTTGGGTGGCCCGCACAGCAGGTCTTTGTTCAAGGAGGAAGAAGCGTGTTTCCAATGGGTCACAGGTGAGCCATGCAGACCTTGTCTTAGGTCCTTCCCTATACCTGCCCTAAGGGTAGAAGGCCCTCAGCAAAGGGGAACCAAAACGTAAGGGCTGGAGCAAGGGTCAGGAGAACCTGAATAAAGGACCTTAATTCTGACAACATGAAGGGGGATTCTCAAGAATCTCCCCGAAATTCACCAGAGTCAAACTTTTTTCATACCAAATGGTTAAAATTTCTCTCTCCTTACAGCTTCCCCAGCAGAAGAGGTGGGAGAGGAGGTAAGCAGGGGAGGTGAGTGAGCAGGAGGAATTGACCACACCCTCCCTGGAGGCTTCCAGTCCCGGAGGAGGGGCTCTGACCACAGAGAGAAAGAGTAGAGGTGCCGATCAGCACACTGAGATGGGCTTCCTTGTTTCTGAATCAAGACTGTGTTTTGTGTCTTAAAACGATTATATCCTTTTGAATTACCTAAGAATGACTAGGAAATTCCTGGGCCTGCCAGAATTTTCATTCAGGACAAGGTAGGAACTTCCTCCACTAGATATTTCAAAGGGATAATAACAGCCAAGATGAAATGGTCTCCTGAATAGATCCTGCCTGTTCAGTATTCTCATTACATAGTGTGGTCACCAGTTGACTTTCTATGTTGGGTAAAATATTTTGAATTTTTTTTTGTGGCAGAGACTCTGCCCTTTCGTCTTAGCCTTGCTTCATGCATGGCAAATAAAAGTTGCTGAATATATATTTTTGCTTTTGTTGGATGAATAACATACAGCTAGAAAATCTCCTGTGTTCAAGTGTGTGTCTATAGACATCACATTGCTTTATCGTGAGGGCTCACTCTTGGCAATATTATGGGGCTTTTTTTCTCCCTTTCTCTGTGACTCCCCATTTACCTCTAGGTCATGAATTAGAGGGCACCTGTTTGTGTTCTCAGTGTGGTCTAGAAAGCAAGAAAAGACATAAATCTTCAGGGACGGGCAAGGAAAGAGCAGAAAATGAACGCCAGCCACAGGATTTTAACACACTGGAAGAGAAGTCTTTCATTGGATTTTCTTCCTGAGTCCATTGGTAAGGTGGACAGAGCAAAAAGAACTCACATGGTTAAAAAAAAAAAAGAAGAAGAAGAAGAAGAAGAGAAATTCAGGACTATGGCTCTAAAAAACATGGGCTTGAGAAACAAGTTAGGGTCTTCTCATTAACTCTGGGCGTTGTCAAGGTGGGTCACTGGTCTCAGCCATCTGTCTGGAGGACCCAGCCAGACCTCACAGGACTGGGGGCCATAGGCCTTGTGGAGGGCAGGACGGGCCAGACATCACATGATTCTGGTAACACAGGGTCGATCATTAGGAAGCTTTACTGTCTATGGGAGGAAAGTGGGGTCATCTAAGGGCTAGTGGGTCATTGAAGGGCACCTACGTGCCTTTGCCCTGCTCACGGCCTTGACTTTTAAGAATTCTTGTCATTTTTAGGACAAGGATTTCTGCTAAGTGGGACTTTATTGGTTCCAAGTGACATTGGTTTGAAGTGTAGCTGTCCCTTCAGCTGCTGTCCACCTGACCACCTGGGTTAGGGCTAGAACCACGACACATATGAGCAACATGTGTCTACCATGATAAGCTGAACACACGGTTTACATCCACTTCTATAGAGCATCCCTGTGACCAGCATGGCATGGACTCCTAATTCAGGATAAGGCTGGACCCTTAGGTCAAAATTAGAAGTTAAAAGTTAACCTAGTCTATATTACTGTGTAAGTTTTGAGGGAATTTTCATTAAACTTTTCTCAGTATCATAATATTTTATTGTAGAAGATTACTTCCTTAGAGCACAGGCATTTTCTCTCTCTCCCTCACACACACACACACACACACACACACACACACACTCATGGCTTTCACATCTTTAAAGTCCCACACAAGATACTGGATTAACCAATGTTATAATTTAGAACCAATTCTCTGAATGTCATGAGGTTTGCAGTTATAGGCCACACTGACAAGAGAACCACCGAATAAAAACCTGGACAGTGGCCTCAGGCCCCTTGTTTCCAGGTCTGTCAACAGTGCGACCAATGGTCACTTTCTCCTTCTCAGAGCTCCTGGGGCCATCCTCAGCACCCTGCTCCAGGCCTGCCTATCGCTCATCACACTGAACTTCTCCAGGAGAGCAGGGGTGCAGGACCACTCTCCTCTCCCTTCTCATTTATAAAGCCCAGGTGTTAGCTCCAATGTCCTTCTGCTTTCATTACTCAGAGGTCCAGCTTTCAGAGAGGCATCTTCAACCATCCATGAGGAGGAAAGAAGTCCATGAAAAATGGAATTAACACTCACAACTACCCTCTACCTAGTATTTCCTTCCTTCCTTCCTTCCTTTCTTCCTTCCTTCCTTCCTTCCTTCCTTCCTTCCTTCCTTCCTTCCTT